>NC_045541.1:162785879-163085879 GCF_009769535.1 Thamnophis elegans
TAAAACCTGGCTATTCCAGCAGGCCTGGGGCTGTTGACCTCATGAATGAGGTCAAGCCCCCCCTAGATTGAGTGCATGATGTGTTTTTTTTAATCTGCTTTTCTTCTCTATTTTTTTTTAATTTTCATCCTTTTAGAGATATATTTCTGTAAGCTACGCGGAGTCCTTTGGGATTGGGCGGCATATAAATTCATTAAATTTGAAATTGAATTTGAATTTGAATCCTAAAGAATTCAAAGAAAAGACGAACCAACCTGTTCATGGCTTGGATAGACTATAAGAAAGCGTTTGATTCAGTTCCCCATAGCTGGATCAAGAAATGCCTGAAAATCTTTGACATCAGCAGCAACATACAAAAATTCAGGGAAACTTCAATGAACCTCTGGAAAACGAAGCTTATAGCTAATGAAGAAGAACTAAGTGAAGTTGAAATTAAATGAGACATTTTCCAGGGCGGTTCCCATTCACCCCTACTTTTTATACTCTCAATGCTACCACTGACAATCATTTTGGAGAAGATGAACTATGGATACGAACTTGCAAAGAAAGGACTGAAAATTTCGCACTTGGTGTACATGGATGATTTGAAGCTGTTTGGTAAAACAAAAGCTGAACTGAATTTATTAATTGAAAGCACAAAAGAATTTAGCCAAGACATTGGTATGCAGTTTGGAATTGACAAATGTGCAACAATGGCAACCAAAGCAGGCAAGGTCATAGAAGATGATGGAATAGAACTTGAGAATGAAGAAATGATAAAGGCAGTAAAACCAGAAGAAGGCTAAAAGTACTTGGGGATTTTAGAGGCCTCTGACTTAATGCATAATAAAGTCAAGGAATTAACTTTAGCCAAGTACATTCGACGAATTTGCAAGATATTAAAGTCCAAATTGAATGGAGGAAACATCATAAAAGCCATAAATACCTGGGCTATACTTGTGATTCGATACTCTGCAAGAATAATTGACTGGACCCAGATGGACAATTTGGACAGAAAAACAAGGAAGCCTATGACAATGAATCATGCTTTGCACCCTAAAAGTGATGTTGACCAATTATATCTACCAAGAGCAGAGGGTGGTCGAGGAGTCCTACAAGTAAAACAGACTGTGGAAGAAGAAAAACAAAGCTTGAATGATTACATCCAGAAAAATGAAGAACCAATGATTAAGTAAATAAAGGAGGCCTTTTAAGGACAACTAAGTCAAAAGCTGAATATAAGAAAGAAGTAATTGAGAAGTGAGCTGAAAATTGAAAAAACAAAGCTATGCATAGCCAATACTTGAAAAATATTGAAGGCAAAGCTGACCAAAAGCTAACTTGGAACTGGTTAAGATCAGGAGCATTGTAAAAAGAAACAGAAGGATTTATTTTGGCAGCTCAAGAATAAGCCTTAGCCACAAACTACATGAAGGCAAAAATTCAATATGTTACCACCAACAGCAAATATCGCCTCTGTAATGAGAAAGATGAGACAGTCGACCACTTGATCAGTGGGTGCAGCAAAATTTCACAAACTGACTACCTACAACGCCATGACCATGTTGCTAAGATCATTCATTGGAAATTGTGCCAAAAGTTTGGATTTGAGTACAGCAAAAACCACTGGGACCATCAGGTTGAGAAGGTTTTAGAGAATGAGAAAGTCAAGATCTTGTGGGACTTCAGAATCCAGACTGACAGGCACTTGGCCCACAACACACCTGACATAATAATAGTTATGTAATTGGAGCCCTTGGAGCAATACCCAAAGGGCTACTTCGCTATTTGGAAATTTTAAATTTATGAGACTTGAACATTCTGATTCTACAAAAAACCACCCTACTTGGAACAGCTTATATCTTTAGATGTTACCTTAACAGTTCCTAGGTCCTGAAGGAAAAAAACAATAGCGGACATTATGGAAGAACTAAAACAATGTGCAATAGCAACAGCAAGGAAAATTGAATAGAGATGCCAGAGTCTAAGAAAAAGAACTAGAAAAAAATAATGAAATATCGCGACCTAGCCATCAAAACTACATGTTTATGGAAGAAGCAAGTAACAGTGATACCCATTGTCATCGGGGCACTTGGCACCATGTCCAAGAATTTTACAAGATACATCAACAAATTGCAGCTTCCGGCAATAACACCAGCGGAACTGCAAAAAACTGTGCTACTCGGAACATCTTATATTTTAAGAAGGTACTTGGTTGATACCTAGGATGCTGGCAGCAAACCGTATCAACCATTAGCACCAGTCACTGGTATTTGTAATGCATTTTTGAATGTTCAGTTGGCTGAGTTTCATGTTTAATGAATAAAGTATATAATAATAATGATTATTTATTGTCAGTGCACAACAAATGTACAATGAGATTGATTAAGCTCCCTCAGTGCACCCCCCCCCAACACAATGCAACTCACAGTGAAGAAAAAAAAATCCCTAACCCAATAAATCATATTAACAATCACCCAGTCCCATTACACCAGTGTGAACATGTTACATGTTGCGCCGGCCCTGCAAATCCATCATATTACTTAGTTATGATGTTATAAATATGAATAATAATTTATGAAAAAAGTTATGAGGTTATAAATAACTTGGATCAAGATTGCGGTTGCCATGGTGGCCAGGAACTCCCAAGCCATCTTTTCCAAGGAAGGAAGATTAACATTGCCCCAGTACCATAAACCTGGGGAACTCTATGGTCAACTAAGCAACAGACTGTCATCCCTCAGATGGGGAGCTTGCTAGGCAGCAAGAAAATTGGTGTATTAGCAATAATCCTCTTTGAGACCATCTTTACAAACAGGGCCTCACAACTGGTGCCTCTGGAAGCCACCAGTATTTTAATAATAGCTATACCCACTAACCTGGCCCTGGGCAGGTGCCACATGTAAAACTTAATCAGGCATATCTTCAAGAGCAGATATCCCTACCCTCGTAGTCAGCCAGATTTTATCAACGTGAACACAGTCAACCTTTATATTCATGGATAAGAGAGACCTGATTGCGGACTAACAACTCATTCAAGAGCAATAGTTCGAAACCATGGCCACTAAAGTTTTGATAATCTTGGATCAGAGCACAAGGAACAGGGTACCAATACAAACCAGAATGATTGCCTTCCCTGAGACCAACCTGTACTCTGTCTCTCATTTTATTTTCCTCTGTCCATCACCCAGTATTAATCGACACACAATAATCTGCAATACATATTTTGCATCTAAATGTTTCTCCCCTGATCTCTGAGAGGGTTAAAACACAGGCACTTTTTCTGCAGGTGATTCCAGTGGTGAGAACTTTTCTCCTTAGGTAAATGATTTCCCTATAGTGTTTCAGAAAGCTGGTAAAGGAAATCTTTTGGGGAATGGATTTCAAAACGAGCCTTAGATTATTATCTATATATCTACAGTATGTACATACACATACTCCTATATGTCACATATATGTGATGCAGGATGCCCCAAAAGATCTGTGTGGCCCCAGGGCAGGATGCTTATGTGATGAACAAAGTCAAATTAAAAGAGACAGAAAGCTTGAGGCTTAGTAAGTGCAGTGACACTCAATAAACATAATTCCACTGTGACCGTTTAAAGCAAATGTACAGCAATTATCCTGCAATCAGATGGTAATTGCCTATTGCATCTGTCTTGCCTGGTGGGTCTCATTTGACAGAGTCTATCAAAATATACAACTATGTTTTGTGTGGCTTTTCTCATTTCTCCATCTCTATAATGCATGCCTCCATTTCTTAATTAAAAAGTCACACTCAGAGGCAGTCATTCAACTACAACGACTGAAGCCTTTCACTGATTATTCCATCCATTGTACATTGACCAATGACCCCAGTCCATTGAAAAAGCAACCGAATAGATAAAATGTACTCATTAGGAGATGAAAACAAAATAATTTAATAGGGAGTTTGTGTATACTTCCTAAGCTGCTATTGATTGCCAGAGTGAAAGAAGAGATGCATTTTCGTCATCCTGGATTCTCAAATTGCCCGACTTCATGCTACCTCTTCGTGAAAGGCAGACAGGGTAACATAGGCAGGAACACATCACAGTAATACTGCAAATAAAGAAAGAAAAAGAATGAAGCTCCAGGAAGATAATTTTGTTATCTAAGAAGCAACAGGTCCTATTTTTTTTTTTAATATTTAGCTTTTTTATCTTATAGCAGAGAGAATAAACTGATCTAAATAAAAATTCTACAGATTACATTCTGTAATCTCATCCTTAAGACTCACATGATTTCAGTATCCTGATGCTAAGGATTATGAGATTTCTGGTGAAAATATTAAAACATCACTAAATTTTAGCTATTTTTAAGAAAAATTGAGATTCTATACACCCAGACACAGACACAAAATCTGTCAAAACCAAGCTGGTCTAGAACAAGTATGAACCACAGGTCTCACTGATTGATTCATTTGACTCCTAGGGAACATAAAGTTTTTTTCTTTAAAAAATTATTAAGGTGAAATAAAAAATAATAATAAATAGTTTTTCTCCCTAACGATCTCTCTAACCTGGTCTTTCAGATCTTCCGCTGGTGTACTTATCACCACTGTAATTGAATCCATCCCCCTTGTTCCTGGTCATCCTCTTCTCTATCTTTTCATGTTTCCCAACATCAGAGCCTTCTCCAGAGACTGGATCTTTGCATAAAGGTAAATGTTCCCCTTGTACATATGTGCTCGTCATTCCCAACTCTGGATCTTTGCATAATGTGTCCTAAATAGGATAAGTTGAGCCTGGTCATTTATGCCTCAAGTCAGAAATTTGGGTTGGTTTATTCAATAATCCACTTGTTTGTTTTCTTGGCAGGCCATGGTATCCTCAGGAGAGAATCTCTTCTTAAAAACCTCTAGTGTTGGAGCACCTACAACATCTGGAGGCAAGTCGTTCCACTGATTTATTTTGTTCTAACTGTCAGGAAATGTCTCCTTAGTTCTAGATTGCTTCTCTCCTTGATTAGTTTCCACCCGTTGCTTCTTGTCCCACCTTCAGGGGCTTTGAAGAATAGATTGGCTCCCTCTTCTTTGTGGCAGCCCCTGAGGTATTGGAACACTGCTATCATGTCACCTCATAGAGAACATCTATATGTTCCCTCTAACATTTGTACTTTCTCATTGCATCATAAATCATTTACATGGGCCAATCCAGGATACAAAATGTAAACAATAGTTATAAGTTAGGCTTTATCACCCACTGATCAGGTCCTGCTTTGCCAAGTAATGGAGCTTAAAATCAACTGACTACCGATCCCGCTACCGGTTTGAGTGAACTGTTTTTTCCAATGATCAGCTGTGATGCACGATTTATATTAGCTAGAAAGCAGAATTTCCTGCTTATTAGCTAATCTAAATCATGTGCCACAGTGGATTCCCCCCCTTACCTTTTCAGGCTCGCTTGATAGTAGGCTCCACCCACACACCCAGACCTCATCACATCTGTTTTTGTTGCTCTGCACATGCACAGAAGATCCTGTGCATGCATGGAGGTAGTGCGGGTGAGTGAAGCCAGCGCGCACGAGAGCTCACATTGCTACTGAACTGGTAGCAAAGGTAAATGGATTTCACCCCTGCTTTGCTTCTTCCCTGTTGCTTCATTAGGCTAAGGAGCAGAAAGACAAATTTTAAAAAGCTAAGATTTTGATCGCTTGCTACTCAACAGTGCAGAAAAAAAAAAGAAACCCAAAAGCAAAGAGTTCAAACAATTCCTGACCACTCATTTTCTACTTCACTGAGCTGGAGAGGAGCAAATGCCCTCTCGCTAATTGGTAACCAGTGAATAAAACTTGATATTCTGCACCTGACTTAGGCTTTGCCTCTGGGGAAAATCTTTCCCTGCTGTGAATTTATCAGCTCTGCAATATTTTTCTTTTGACTGTGAAGGTCCTAAGATGAAATTCTCTATGGGGCAATGCTTTCTAAAGTCCGAGGATGGAATCAAAATTCAGAATGTTCGTCTTGTCCTTTTCCTCTCCTTAGAGCACAAGAAAAAAAAACATTTATGGGATATCCAACCCCATTTCTAGTCTTCTGACTCTAGATGATATTGAGATGTCTCTAGAGATTCTCAGGCATCCAGGTCATGGTTGTCCAAAAGGTACTTTTTCAAAGTGGAACTGGAGTTTGTTTTTCTCTGAAGATTTTTCACTTCTCACCCAAGAAGCTTCTTCAGCTGTGACAGGATAGTAGGGAATGGAAGGATTTATAGTCCTTGCAGACAGCTGGACATTTGCATTCTTTAGAGAGTCATTGAGGCCACTTGGAGGTTTATCTGTGTCCTCAGGGTCACCTGATTAGTACAAATGAATGGGGAGCCTTCTTGGAACTTCTGAAATGACTGTGTCATAGACTAGAGATAGATGCCGTATCCCTCCACCTCTGTTGAGAGAGGACTGTTCAATTGTGACCCCTCTTTTAAAGCAGTGGTCTTCTCCAGGGCTGGGCTTCAAAAATTTCAGCAATGGGTTCTCTGCCTGGTTTCAGGGTGGGCATGGCCATGGTGGCCAGTTTTCTCTTTCCCTGAGTCTCCGTGAGGACCCTGGACTTACCTCACATCCAAAACAGGCTGCATGGAGACTCCTGGGAAGGGCAGAATGGGGGGCCAGCCAGGGGTGGGATTTAGAGGTTCTCCAAATCGGCCATCATGTTAGCTATGGGTTCTCCTGAATCCGGGTGAACCTGTAGCAGCCCATCCCTGGTCCTCTTGATCAAAAATATGGACTTTGCTACCTTCAAAAGAGTGGCCTTTGTCTTTTAAATGGAGGTGGACTGCTGAATCTTGTGCTGATGGGTTTGTTATGCCATGGATTTATGAAGTGGTTGTTTGGGGGAAAAGAAAACCAAACAAAGAATCTCCATAGAGACTACCATTCTCCATCATTCAGTAAGAACTGAAGAAGCTTCTTGGATGAGAAGTGAAACATCTTCAAGCAAAATCAAAGAAATTCCAGTAGCCTTTAAAAAAAGCATCTTTAGACAATGCTTCGGTTGGATCTCCAGCACACCCTTTTCCTCTTTTCTCAAGAAAAAATATCCTGGCAGTGAGATTGTGACTACTTTGAGATCACTCAACAAACTTCCAAGATTGAAGGTGGATGTGAACCTGGGACTCCTCAGCTGTACTCTAAAATTACTACTATAGTAATCCTTGATTTATGATCACCATTGAGCCCCAAATTTCCATTGCTAAACAAGACCATTTAAAGTGAGTTTTGCCCCATTTTATGACCTTTCTTGCCACAGTCATTAAGTGAATAACTGTTGTTAAATTAGCAACACAATGGTTAATTAAATCTGGCTTTAATTCAGTTTTGAGGATTCAAAGTTACCATTTTGGGATGGTTTGGATCCATGGAGCCAATATTGTCTCCAATACTTTTTCAGCCTTTTGTCAGATCTCTACAAATTAACTACAATTTAGTTTAGTTAACCCGATGCATATTTAGGACAGCTTGGGAATTATAATTTAAAATATCTGGCAGTCCTTATGCTGGAGAAGATAGGCTTTTTTTATGGGAAGCAACAGCAGCTCCTCGGGGCATTTCCCTGGGTATGTGGATGTGTGTGTGGGTTAATACTAATAAAAGTTTTATTGGTTGTTCTAATTATAATCAAAAGAATCAGCACATTCAAAGCAGTAGACTCTTACGTTTCTGGCATATCCCTTGGAGTTCATAATTAATTCCAAAAAGGGTTTGCTGTAGTCTCGGAGCCTGATTAAACCAATCTAAGGCCAAACAATTTGTAAATGAATCCTTATGGATTATGATGTAATTATCTGCCTGTCAGCTTAACCAGACCAACTAATCATCTGTCCATGAAGTCATGCATCAATGCATTCATGTATTGATCTATTGATCTATTGATCCTCCCTCTAAATTTCAGGTTACATGCTAATTGCTGGCTATGCCCCTCACTGATTACCAAACAGCATTTAAATTATTTGTATGCCTAACCTTTAAAGAAGCAACCCCAAAGGACAGCTAGGTGTCCTTTCCGAAGAGATAGCCTTTAGTCTTTCAGACTATTGGGTTTTTCTTAGAAGAGAATATATTACTAGTACTTTTATTTATTTCAGAGATTTGTACAGCATTTATTTCTGGATAGCAATTAATTTTAAAATGTAAAGATTTTTCTTAATTAAATGGTTCAATTACTGTTTCCATTCAGATGGTCATTGAGGTGTTCACTAATTAAAACAAGATAGGGATGTGGTGGCTCAGTGGCTAAGACACTGAGCTTGTTGATCAAAAGGTTGGCAGTTTGGCAGTTCGAATCCTTAGCGCCGCATAATGGAGTGAGCTCCCGTTACTTGTCCCAGCTTCTGCCAACCTAGCAGTTCGAAAGCATGTAAAAATGCAAGTAGAAAAAATAGGAACCACCTTTAGTGGGAAGGTAACAGTGCTCCATGCACCTTCGGAGTTTAGTCATGCTGGTCACATGACCATGGAGACGTCTTCAGACAGTGCTGGCTCTTTGGCCTTGAAATGGAGATGAGCACTGCCCCCTAGAGTCAGGAATGACTAGCACATATTTACGAGGGGAATCTTTACCTTTACCTAATTAAAACAAAAGTGTTCACTGTTTTTTAACACTGATTACCTGCTATCAAGTTGGTCTTAACTTTTAGTGACCACACACACACAGATTTCCTTCATCATAATCTGTCCCTAACCTGGTCCTTAAGGGTTTCCAACAGTGTAGTCATCAAGTGTCAGGCACAAGCAACCAGACCCACATGTCTAGAGTTTAAGTGTATTATTTTATTATATTCTATTATAGAAGAATCTTCCCAGACTGCCAGCTTTCACCTGATAGTTAAGATCCTATGGAGCTCAAGGCTGGGGGTAGAGTAGGGTGGGGAGCTCAGTTCTGGATCTCTTATAGCTGCACAAGGACTCATCTAATTTTGTGCTTGAAGCCTGCCCAGTGCCTGGCTGGGTGTTTCCCATCATCACCATTGTAACTTAGTCTGTGTACCTTGCTGCTGGTCTTCCTTCTTTGTCTTTTCTTCGATCTTTGAAGGGATCACAGTCTTCTCCAGAGAACTTGGTCTTTGGATTATATCTCTGTGGTAGGACAATTTGCATGTGGTAATTTGTACATTGAGTAAAAACTCTTGTTTGTATGATGATCCAGTTTTTTTTATTTCCTTGGTTATTTATAATATTCCCAGGAGTCTTCTCCAACAGCAAAGTTCAAAAATGCTAATAATCTTGCTAACCTATTACATCAAAGAACAGGAAGTTGCATGAAGACAGTGAAATCTTCTGGAATTACCCTATTTCTAAGAACATTTCTTAGAATCAATTGACACAATCAAAGGCCTTTGAATAATTAAGAAATCACATATTGATTTAGGGTGGTTTTTTTTTTTTTAATTCTTTGGGTTTCTCAATTGCCCAGCATGAATCAACAATCATGTCTCATGTTCCTTGACCCCTTCTAAAATCAGCACGGACATCTGTCATCTTTTTCTCCATGTAGGACTATAATCTGCATTGTATGATTCTAAGCATTATTTTTCTACATGTTTATGGAGGTTTTCGGTCATCAAGGTCAAGGTTGTCCCAAAGGTGCTTTTTCAAGAGACAACTGAACTTTGTTTTTTTCCTGAAGATGTTTCACTTCTCATCCAAGAAACCAGAACTGAAGATGTTTCTTGGATAAGAAGTGAAATGTCTTTAAAAAAACAACAAAGAAAGTTCATTTGCCTCTTGAAAAAGCATCTTTGGGACATTATTTTGCTAACATGTGAAATTAAAGATATTGTTTGATAATTTGCAGTCATTTTGACTATCTTCTTTTGGTATTTGAATGTAGACTGTCCTCTTCCACTCTGTTGGCCACTGTGTTGTTTTCTAGATTTGCTGTCATAGCTTGGTTAGAACCTCTACTGATTTTTGGATTTGGATTTTATTGGGTTTGTATGCCGCCCTATTCCCGAGGGACTCAGGGCGGCTCACAATAAAAAAGGGGAAGGGATACAAAAATGAAATAAAATAAAATAAAATAAACAGCAATTTAAAATTATACAACAGCCGTAACCTCGAATGGGGCTGGATGGCTCAACAGCCCCAGGCCTGCCGGAACAGCCAGGTCTTAACTGCTTTGCGGAAGGCCAGGAGGGTAGTAAGGGTCCGGATCTCCACGGGGAGATCATTCCAGAGGGCTGGAGCAGCCACAGAGAAGGCCCTCACCCGAGGAGTCGCCAGCCGACATTGGCCAGCAGATGGAATTTGGAGGAGGCCTAATCTGTGGGATCTAATAGGTCTTTGGGAGGTGACTGGCAGGAGGTGGTCTCTCAAGTACCCATGTCCGATACCATGTAGGGCTCTAAAAGTAACGACTAGCACCTTGAAGCGTTTTCTTGCATTTCTTGCCATATTTCTATGAGTAATCCATCAGTTCCTATAAGCGTCCGATTTAGTAAAAGCTGGAGTGCTGATCTAATTTCATCTTTTAGTACTAGTGATTCTTTTAAGTAGGGAATGTCTTCTATGATGTCAATGTTGACATCTCTGCTGTATAGTATTTCAGTAAACTCTCTCCATCTATCTTTGATATTTTTTAATCAATGATTTAGGTGTCCTTTAGCATATGAATTCAAGGTTGAACTATTCTTACACTCTTTTGGAAGACTTTCCATGTATTCTCATATCTTTTTCTATTTTCCATGTCTTTACAGATATTGTAATAGTACTGGTTCTTGTTTCTTCCCACAGTTCTCTGAAATTGTTGTTAAGTTCCTTCCTGAGACTATTGTCTTTCTTGGCTTTGGCGTTTCTTCTCTTCTTGGCAATTTGTATGCTTTTTTTAAAAATAATATCCAGTTTGCTTTCTTTACATTTGGCAATCTCTTTTCATATTCATACTTAACAAATTATTTAAGTCATTCCACAGTTTCTCTGATTCTGTATCAATAGATTCAGTACTTTAGCATGATTTCTGATGTTTTCCTTGAAAACGTTGGGTATGTGCACTAGGTCACATTGTGGAAACCTGAATTGTCCTCCTCTTCCTAGAATTGCAAACTATCAAACTGCAAATTGGGGCATACAAAACTTTTGCTAGACCACTTCTTCAATGCAGCTCATCTTTCTGGAACCCACACTGCATATCAGACATTAATACAATCAAACGAGTCCAGAGATATTTCATGAGAAGAGTCCTCCACTCCTCTGCTCAAAACAGAATACCTTATGTCACTAGGCTTGAAATTTTGGGCTTAGACAACTTAGAATTGTGCCAGCTTTGATCCGACCTAAGCATAGTACATAAAATTATCTGCTACAATGTCCTACCTGTCAATCAATACTTCAGCTTCAACCACAAGAAAACACTAGATACAATAGATACAAACTTATGGTAAACCAGTTCAAATTTGATTGCAGAAAACACGACTTCAGTAACAGAGTTGTCAATGCCTGGAATGCACTACCTGATTCTGCGGTTTCTTCCCCAAACTCCCAAAACTTTAACCTTAGGCTTTCTACTGTCAACCTCACCCCATTCCTAAGAGATCTTTAAGGGGCGTGAATAAGCGCACCAGTGTGCCTACCATCCCTGTCCTAATATTCCCTTGTATTCATATTAATTTCTTATATTCATAAGCATGTTTATACTTATCTGTTATCTAATTCATGCTTGATGAAATAAAATAAAGAAAATAAAAAAATAACTTACACATGAACAGCTTGTGATTTATTCCACAGTTAGCACCTAGCCATGTCTTTAACTGACATGGCTCCTCCACCTCCTTTTAGCAATTATCTGGCCAATCTGGTATTCCATCGGGTGTTATCCATATATTCAGACCCCCACATTATTTCAAAACAGTGTTAGTAATGAGGACATCAATGAATTGGTTCATTTCAATTTCCCAAGCCATACAATCCAGCTACTGTATATTTTTCTCCTTAATAACTCTACCTTTGGTATTCCAGTCACTAATCACAAGCAGCACATCTTGTTTGCATGACCTATTGATTCTAAATTGAACTTGAGCACACAATTTATCAGTGTTAGGTATGGTCTTGAGAGGACTGTTTAGTACTAATATTTCAATTGTGAGACATATTTTTGAAAGAGGCCTATTTTGCATATTTGTTTATTCTTCAGCCATGCTGGGTTAGTTGTTTGGGAATTACAACATAAAAACAAGAAAACTATGGACTGCAAAAATGTTTTATATATTCTACTATCCACATATGTTCCTAGTAATGAGATGTTCACTATCCTCTCACAGCTGTTGCTTTCGGTTATACCTATTTGGTAAATAAAAACCCATGTCTCTCTTTTTGGAGTCTACCTGAATTAGTGAGGAGCAATGAAAGGAGATCTGGAAAAAAGACAACCAATTAGATTTAATTAAATGCTGATGTCATTGGTTCCTGATCAGTGGTGGATTTCAAAAAATTTTCGAACCTACTCTGTGGGTGTGGCCTCCTTTGTGGGAGTGGCTTGCCGGCCATGTGTTCTCTCTCTTTCTCTCTCTCTCTCTCTCTCTCTCTCTCTCTTTCCTTCCTTTTGTCTCTCTGTCCCTTTTTCCTTTTTTTCTTTCATCTCTCTCTCACTTTTTCTTTCTTTTTTCTTTTTTATTTCTTTCTTTCTTCCTTTCTTTCTCTCTCTGTGTGAGTCTGTGTGTGTTTGTGTGTGTGTGTGTGTGTGTGTGTGTGTGTCAGTGGTGGGTTTTAAAAAAATTGGGAACCTCTTCTGTAGGTGTGGCCTGCTTTCCGGGTCCACTGGTGGAACCTCTTCTAACCGGTTCGGTAGATTTGATGAACCAATTCTACCAAACTCGTGCGAACTGGCAGGAACCCACCTCTGTTCCTGATATACAACATGAACAGCTTGCCTCCAGAAGTTGTGAATTCCCCAACACTGGAAGTCTTTAAGAAGATGTTGGATAGCCATTTGTCTGAAACGTTATAGGGTTTCCTGCCTAGGCAGGGGGTTGGACTAGAAGACCTCCAAGGTCCCTTCCAACTCTGCTATTGTATTTGTATTTCTATTATCAAAATGACAACAGACAAAAAATGATGTCATTACACATATCATATGATTGTGTAATTTAGTTTTTAGGATTGACGAAAATTACATACCTGTTTGATATTATGATATTCATGTTATGGTTTACTATCCTGGACACCTGTAGATATCATCAAGTCAAATTCAGATAGATAGAAAATAGAATTATTTATTGGCCAAATGTGATTGGACACACAAGGAATTTGTCTTTGGTGTATATGCTCTCAGTGTACATAAGGAGAATAAAATACATTTATCAAAAATAAAAAAATACAACACTTAGTGATAGTCAAGGTTACTAATAAGCTATCAAATCGAATTAGGAAACAAATAAAAACAATATAAATTGAAAGATACAATCAACATGGTTATAGTAATAAGTTGGAAGAGATAGATATTAGTAAGGAAGATAAGAATAATAGTAATATAATCTTAGTAAATTATTCGACAGTGTTGTGGAAATTAATTGTTAAGCAGAGTGATGGCATTCGGGAAAATTCAGAGAAATGCTTACTGCTTTCAATCTGAATGAGTAGTGTCAGATTATGTTGCAAAAATCAAATCCAGAAAGCACACACAGATAACTAATTCAGCAGGATTGATTTAAATAAGAAACTTCTTTATGTACAAGACTACTCCCTTGCGACCAAGCTCCTGAAGAGCCAGGTACAGACTCAGCGTCGAATGGCTGTGTTGCGCTGTCACAGCAGCAACACAGCAGCCATGAGTTGACCACACTCATGAGCAGCTGCCCAGCAACCCACCTTTCCAGCTGGGCACAGGGCCGCTGACCGACCAAGTGGTACCCGGAAGGTACCAAGCAACGCAAGTGCCTGTTAGCTGCCCTCCACCTCCCGCAGCTCGGTGCCTTCGGAATGCCCCTAGGTGAGTGAATGGGGCTCTGCATGGCTGGAGAGGGGGGTTGTGTGAGCAGCTTTTCCGCTCCCTGCTCACGCGACTCACATGCTCATGATGCCCTTGGCTAACTCTACAGTACCTGCAGAGCCAGGGCATCTCCGCTGCTGGCGCCGCCCGCCGCTTGTTTTTTTTTTTTTTCAGCTTTCAAAGCATGGAGGATGGATGCCGTTCTGGAAGTATGATCTATGGTAGCATACAACCATAGAGCGTACTCCCAGAGCGGTATCCTATCTACGTGCTTTGGAAGCCGCAACGGAGGATGGATGCTCCTCTGGGAGTACGCTCTATGGTTGTACACTCTGCAGCCCACAAGAGGGGAGAATTTTGTTGATTTATCTGTGGTGCCTTTGATGTAAAGGAGGAGGGAGATGCCATTGTCCTATTCTGTGTCTCGGTTCATGGGGGGTGTCTACTCGCACAAGCACGAAGCCGAAAACATCAGTCTGAAGATGGCGAGTGGGACCTCACCGAAACTTTGCCAAGACAATCTCAATCTTACATGAGAAAAGACCCAAATACAACAAGACCAGCATACCTACACCCATGAAAATCTATAAAAACATATATAGCAGAGATTAGTTTCATTTCAGTTCAGACTGGTTTAGTTTCTGTCTCCCTTTGCACAGCACTCAGAGCTGCAGTTAAGCCACACCCACACTCCAAACTTAAATTTCTATTTTCCAAACAAGTCCCTTTGGCTGACCTGTTACCCTGCCTATTCATTGGCTCACCTTGTTACCATGTCTCTGCCAGTTCATGAATATTCTGACAAGTAGTTCTTTTTTTTTTTTTTTTACTTTGGGAAATAGAAGCCTATGTTATAAAAGGATTTGAAGAAGTTGCTGTTTCAACATTTAAGGCACCTTTCTGCCCATTCTCACTCTATATTTTCAGATAATTGCTTCCTGTTTCTAGCACTTCATGATGATGGGTCATAAATTCCTACATGGCCTTGCCATTATATGACCTTCAGGGGCAGGTGGATTCTGTGGCCTATAATGACCTTTGCAAGATTGGAATACCTAGGGCACATGGCTCCTCTCTGTTCCCAGGGATTCCTTTTAAGTTACTTAGTTTTAGTTTTATCAGTTTGGTTTAAGGCACATCTAAGATTTATCATCTTCTTTCTGAATAGAAAGTGCTATTAATGGTTCAAGCCTTTCCCACTCGCAGAGAAAAATAGCCTTGATGGACATAAACATACATGTTTCATATTCTGTTTTTCTGTATCTAACACAATTGTGTGCCCCATCAAAAAATATCTGTGGAAGGAATCGGAAGTGCATTCAGTTCAATCTTTGGAGCAAGAAAAGAGATAGAACTATCTACTCATGCAAAGCTCAAGGTGGCAATTTATCAACGGCTCTTGAAATATTATTTCAACTTTACTGAACTTTTATTCAACAGTATTTCCCCTTTGGTTGGAACTAGGCTTCTGATAGTGGCGTAACAAGAAAGGGAAGAGCCGAGGTGGCGCAGTGGTTAGAGTGCAGTACTGCAGCCACTTCAACTGACTGCTAAGCTGCAGTTCGGCGGTTCAAATCTCACCGGCTCAAAGGTTGACTCAGCCTTCCATCCTTCCGAGGTGGGTGAAATGAGGACCCAGATTGTGGGGGCAATATGCTGACTCTGTAAACCGCTTAGAGAGGGTTGAAAGCCTTATGAAGCGGTATATAAGTCTAACTGCTATTGCTATAAGTGTTTATATCTATAAAGGAGAACGTTATTAATTTCAATGCATTAGAAATATGACTACAACTAGTCCTCAAGTTGTAAACATTTGTTCAGTTATTATTCAAAGTTATAACGGTACTGAATGAAGGGACTATGATAAAGGTAAAGGTTCCCTTCAGACATATGTGCTAGTCGTTCCCGACTCTAGGGGGTGGTGCTCATCTCAAATCCGAAAAGCTAGCGCTGTCCAAAGACATCTCTGTGGTCATGTGGCCAGCATGACTAAACTGTGACCCGTCAAAACCGCGGTCCACAAAAGCGCGATCGACGAAAGCGCGCATTTGACGTCATCACAGCGCGACGAAAAAAATTACAAATTGAAATAAAAATTAAATTAAAGCAAGCCGATTCACATAAAGGTAAGGGTTAGGTTTAGGGTTAGGGTTAGGGTTAGGTTAAGGGTTAGGGTTAGGTTTAGAGCATTAGGGTTACGTTTAGCGTTAGGTTAAGGGTTAGCGTTAGGTTTAGCGTTACGTTAACGGTTAGGTTTAGGGTTAGGTTTGGGGGGGTTAGGGTAAGGTTTTCGCTTTATTTTTACATTTTTCGATCACAGTGTGATGTTTTCATCGCGCTGTGATGACGTCAAATGCGCGCTTTCGTTGACCGCAATTTTGTCATCCGCGGTTTTGTGGTGGAACCAACTAAACACCAAAAGCTCACGGAGCGCTGTTACCTTCCCACCAAAGGTGGTTCCTATTTTTCCACTTGCATTTTTACATGCTTTCAAACTGCTAGGTTGGCAGAAGCTGGTACAAGTAATGGGAGCTTGCTCCGTTATGCGGCGCTGGGGATTCGAACTGTCAAACAGCCAACCTTTCTGCTTGGCAAGCTCAGCATCTTAGCCACTGAGCCATCACATCCCTTTTGAAGGGACTATGACTGGTCCTCAAAGTTCTAGCCAATGCAGTCCTTCTGCAGTCAGGTGAACAAAATTTGGGCACTTAGCAACAAGCTCTCACTTACGATCAATTACGGCATCCCACAGTCATGGGATGATGTTTGCTGACCTTCGCTGCTGGCTTCCCACAAGCAAAGTCAGTGGGGAATCTAGCAGGGAAGGTCACAGGTTGCTTAGTTGTCTCTCACAATACTGGCCTGTGTTTGCTTGCACAGTGCCCTCCTTCCCTGGGTTTCCCTGCAGTTGCACACATGAACACAAACACCTTCTAGCATCCTCTTTCTCTAGGCCTCTCTGCACTCACATGCAGAGATGAATGGCTGTGCCTCATGTCCTATGTAACGTTCCCGTGGTTCGTCCATGAGGCCAATGTGGAGAAAAGACAGGACACGATCTTTCTCGGGATGGAGCGACCCAGATTGGGGTCTGAGAGCCCCTTTTATTGAAATAGGACAAAGGCAGGAGGAGCAATAGCATGTGAGTAAAAACAGCCTGTAAAAGTACAATTTCTAATCTACTGCTCAGTCTATATATGGTCAAATCCTGGACGTCATTGGTAGGGCACATCTCAGAATGTTATGGTATGAACTATCAGAATGTTATGGGGTTTTAGGAGTTTGTTTTCTCCTGTGTGGTTCAGCGTGGCTCTGCATGCCCTAGTATGAACTGGACAATGGGTGACACACACCTACATAAGGAACTATATTACAACAGTCCTATTTCTCCAACCTCCCTGCATTCAGACACAGACACACTGCATATTTCCTTCCCCCAGCCTCTCTATATTTACATGTGTGTATGTATCCCACACCCTCATTCCCCAGCTTCCCTGCACTTGCTTACAAGTATGCACCCCATACCCTCTTTCCCTGGCTTCTTTTGTGCTTCTACACACACACACACACACACACACAATACCCTCTTTCTTTAGTCTTTCCGCACCTGCCTGCATGTACCCCACAAACCTTTTGTTTTTTCTGAGCTCGTGCGACACTGCAGCATCTTGCAACTCACATGCAACCTATGCTGAACCACCCAGGGCCTCCTCCACCCTGCTGTAGCATGTCTTACCTGGCACTCCCTCCACTTCCCGTTTAACAGTCATATGTCTTGATGTTATGATTACAACTGGGTTGCCATCACTACGCAATGCCATCATATGACATCACACTCTACAACTGCATCATTTAGCAATGGCAATCCTGATCCCAATAGCTGTCACAACTTAAAGACTACTGGTATTATTCGAATTGGAGAGGAACTCCTGGGGCTATTTTTTTCAGCTAAGGAGTTGAACAGAAAACCTGGGATAGGATGTTAGTATCCTTGCTGTAAAGTTTGTTCAATCTCACTTGGTTTGTGGAATTCTTTAAATTTGGCCTGGCCTTATCACCAAATTACGCCAGTTTTAACAGATTAACAGAGTTGGAAGAGACCTTGTAAGTCTTCTAGTTCAACCCCTTGCCAAAGCAGGAGACTCTACACCATTCCCGGCAAATGGCAGTCCAGTCTCTTCCTGAAAACTTCCAGTGATGAAGCTCCTACAGCTTCTGAAGGTAAGCTGTTCCATTGGTTGATTGTTCTCACTGTCAGAATTTTTTTCCTTATTTCCAGGTTGAATCTCTTCTTGATCAGTTTCCATCCATTATTCCTTGTCTGGCCTTCAGGTGGCTTGGAAAATAGCTTGACACCCACTCCCACTCTGTGGCAGCCCCTCAAATATCAGAACACTGCTATCATGTCTGCCCTGGTCCTTCTCTTCACTATACTAGCCAAACCCAGTTTCTGCAACCATCCTTCATATGTTTTAGTCTCCAATACCCTAATCATCTTGGTTGCTCTTCTCTGCACTTTTTCTAGAGTTTCAACATCCTTTTGTATTTATTTTGCACATGTATGTAACATCTTTCTCTTCTCCATCTGTGCAGAAAGGCATTGCATGAAGGAATGCTGTTTTGCAGCAATGAGCAGATTGGGGATCTGTTTTGTTTTCCATTGTGACTGTTATTACCTTAAGATAATAATCATAATCACTTAATGTCATAATTATAATCACCACACATAGGAAACACAGTGTGAAAAGATTCTATAATAGAAGGCCAGAGGTGGGTTTCTGCCGGTTCGCAAGGATCAGGAGAACCGGATGGTGAAATTTACTGATCCGGTGAGAGGAGGTTTGACCGGTGGACCTGGAAGTAACTTCCAGAACGCCTGCCCCAGCCCTGTTGCTCCTTGCTCCCCCACAGTCCGTCCGGAAGCAGCTCCATCGCTTGCTCCCCCCCCGTCCGTCCGCACTATCCTAGCCCAATTTGGTGTCAAGTCCCATACCTGGGAGTGGAGGTGGTGAACAGAGAAGCATGGAGAGGTCTAGCGGCACAATCCACCAAACAGCAGCGGCAAGCTCTGGAGTTTTCTCCTGAATTCCTCTCTGTCATGCCTCCTCCGATCTCCCAAAGTTCTTTCTCCAGAGTGTGATAGCTTTCTACTGGATTCCCCTCTGTCTTGCCTCCTCTGATCTCCCAAAGTTCTTTCCCCAGCATGTGGTATCTTTTACTGGATTCCCCTCTGTTCTTTCCCCAGAGTGTGGTAGCTTCCTACTGGATTCCCCTCTGCCTTGCCTCCTCTGATCTCCCAAAGTTTTTTCCCCAGCATGTGATAGCTTTCTACTGGATTCCTCTCTGTCTTGCCTCCTCCATTCTCCCAAAGTTCTTTCTCCAGAGTGTGATTGCTTTCTACTGGATTTCCCTCTGTCCTGTCTCCTCTGTTCTCCCAAAGTTCTTTCCCCAGCATGTGATAGCTTTGTCCTGAATTCCTCTCTGTCCTGCCTTCTCCAATCTCCCTAATTTCGTCCCTTAATCCTCCAGTTGTCTATTTTTGGGAGGTTTTCCCCTCTCTTCACCCCGCCCTGCATAGGAGTCCCAAAATTTTTTGCCACATGGCTTGGGGGGGGGGTGGTCATGTGACTGAGTGTGCATGAGTGATGTCAAGTTGGCCATACCTGCCTGGTCACATGACTGCCAAGTCATGCCCACAAAATAGGCCACACCCACAGAATAGGTTCTAAATTTTTTTTGAAACCCACCACTGCAGAAGGCAACCACACATAGCTCAGAAATGCAAACCTTCTTGCCTTACCCATATGATTACACTAACATCTTATTCACACCATGACTGTTTCTGAATAATGCATTATGGCTTTGCAACGATCCACAAACCAAAATGTTTTAATACCTTGTCATTTTAATCAGAATAGGAAGAGAAGGGTTGAAGGTGGGTAGGGATAATGAAGAGATTCGAAATAGGTCATTTGAAATAGATCTCATACCTGTAGTAATCCAATATATATTTAGGGAGGGTTTTCCTTTAATGCAAAAATAACAAATCCATACATCCTGAATCAACACAAAACATTATTTGCCAATATTTTCACTTTTCTGGATTATCTGCTATAGTTTTGCAACAAAGTATTAGATTTATAGGGTTGGGAAAGATATATATCTTCAGTTGTCTCAACTGTCTCAAACAACATGAAAAATATGGATTCCCCTGCCCCAGTTGAACATGGGGAAGACTACTGAGGCCCCCTTTCCTTCTGTATTAGAGAAGAATACACAGAAACTTCTTATACAGGAAAGATGTTAACAAAAAGAAACTTCAAATTCAGTGTGTAGTTGAAGATGACAAAGTTGGAACTGATATGTTGGAAGAGAAGATCACTGCATTCGAAGATTATGTACAATCAATGGATGTGGCAGCTTTCAACAAAATTTAAGTTGTGGTAGCTTCTGGAATAAAACTATTGCAGCAAATAAAAAAATAAAGTGCTCTACATTAAATGAAAAATCTATGCAAACCATAGTGTGCGAAAATAGATTCTAAGATGCACATTGACTGGGGGAAATGTGAAGAAAAATGTGTAGGAATTTTCAGAGTTTAAAAAAAAGCAAATACATACTGACATAGCAACAAAATGAAGCAAACAAAAATGGAAAAGCAGAAAAGGTCAAACCTGACAGTTTTCTTGGTCTCTCTACACCTCAAATGGATTTTCTGGCTTTAAAAGAAGGCTAAATCTTACTAAGATTTTATTCCTGCATCAGAAAGGCAAGAATGCGGGATCTGAACTACCTGGTATGAATTCTGAAACTAAGGAAGATGAAATCCAGTTAGTACTTCTGAAAGGGAAAGGATATCCCAGAGCTTTATGCTAGAGTAAAGGTTCCCCTCACGAAGACATGCTAGTCATTCCCAACTCTAGGGGGTGGTGCTCATCTCCGTTTCAAAGCTGAAGAGCCAGCACTATTCAAAGACGTCTCCATGGTCATGTAAGCGGCATGACTAAACGCCGAAAGCGCATGGAGTGCTGTTACCTTCCCACCAAAGGTGGTCCCTATTTTTTCTACTTGCATTTTTACATGCTTTCAAACTGCTAGGTTGGCAGAAGCTGGGAAAAGTAACGGGAGCTCACTCAGTTATGCGGTGCTAGGGATTCGAACTGCTGACCTTTCTGATCAACAACCACATCCCATTTATGGTAGGCTAGAAATCCCAAAAAATAATTCAGAGAAAACCAGTTGCAAATTACTTGAACACTTCTGCCAAGAAAACTATAAAAAGTGTCCATTCGCAGTCATTAATAGCTTGGTCAACTCCAGATTGGACTACTATAATATGCTCTACATGGGGCTGCCCTTGCAAAGCGTTCAGTAGTTGTAGCAAGTACAAGTTGCAGTGGTAAAGATGTTATGTGTGTTCCAGGGGTGGGTTCCAGCAGTCACTACTGCTGGTTTGCTCGTGGGTGCCCCGTGCGCCTCCATGCTTGATGCACATTGCACACACACACGCTTAATGCTTGCTGCATGCACACACGCTTGGTGCACGCTGCACGCACATACACTTGATGCACATTGTGCATACACATGCTTGATGCATTCTGCATGTGCAATACAAATTGCTCTGTGCATGGGCAGAAGCCAAAAACAAGATGGCGGCACCTGCAGTGTCACCCGGAGAACCAGTTTGGGGCCGTGGCAGGCTTGGGTCACTGGAACTGGCAGCGACCCAGGCTGCCAAACTACTATTAGTTCGGGCAAACTGGTCCAAACCAGTAGAAATCCACCACTGGTGTGTTCCTAGAACAGGGCATGTTACACCTCTGCATTGCATGCTGCACTGGCCACCAGTTTGCTTCCAGCCCCAATTCAAGGTTCTGGTTTAATCTTTAAAGTCCTTCATGGCATAGTATTGGTTTACCTGAAGGGCTACCTCTCTCTGGTTACATCAGCCCACCCCATCAGATCTGGCTCCATAGGCATGTTGTGGGTCCCATTGGTTAGGGACCTCCATTTGGTGGGTCTTAGGAGATATGTCTTCTTTGAGATGATACCCACCTTAGGGAATATTCTCCCCTCCTCCAAAAAATTAGATTAGTTCCATCCCTTTTGATATTCCAAAAAGTCCTTAAGACCTGGCTGTGTTCTGAGGCCTGAGGCTGCTAAGCCAATTACCTCCACTAGACCGATAAGATCGCATAGATTAGGCCTCCTCCGAATTCCATCAGCCAGCCAGTGTAGACTGGCAACTACCTGGAGGAGAGCCTTCTCGGTGGCTGCTCCGACCCTCTGGAACAAACTCCCCATGGAGATTCGGACCCCCACCACCCTCCAGTCCTTCCGCGCCGCCCTTAAAATCTGGCTGTCCCGGCTGGCCTGGGGTTAACGATTCTAACCCCACTCGAATTGTATGACTGTTGTGTTCTTAAATGATGTAGTATCTCCATGTTGTAAATTGTTTGTCCTTCCCCCGCCCCCTTTTGAACTGTGAGCCGCCCTGAGTCCCCCCAGGGAAAAGGGCGGCATACAAATAAAGTGAAAATGAAAAAAAAAAATGAAAAAAATGAAAATAAGCAACTAGTGATCCAAATATGTTTTTTTCAAAAAGCAACTGGGCTTTCTTGGGTTAATTTCTTTGAAAATATTTTACTTCACATCCAAGGAGCTTCTTTAGTTCTTTCTAACTGACTGGAGGGAAGTGGAAGGAGTTATATTATTTACAGTCATCTGATTGTTAGTACTTTAAGGGGTTAGGGTTAGTACCCCTCAAGATGCTAACAACCAGATGACTGCAAAGAACATAACTCCTCCCATTCCCCATCAGTCAGTTGAAACTGAAGAAGCTTCTTGGATGAGAAGCAAAATGTTTTTAAAGGAAAAAAAAACCCAAGAAAGTCCAGTTGCCTTTTGGAAAAAGCACCCTTGTGATATCCATGACCTGGATGATTGAGACTCTCCATAGACATCAAGCACTCAGTGACTTGCTCAGATGGGGTAGCAATTTTTCTCCTCCCTCGCCTTATATTTCATAATATAGGTTTTTTTTAAAAAAATGCTTTTATTTGTTAGTTTTATGTGAATGATGTTTGTGACTCAGAGTCACCTCCGGTAAGATGGGGAGCTCTATAAATTTGATTAATAAATAAATAAACTCAGTCATCCAGAGCCAAGTTCAATTTGAGCATGTCTTTATGAGCAGTCATTCATTTTTCTTCATCATTCTGATAGTGTCCTAAAGAATCTAAGTTACTGTTTATGTCTGCCAGATGATAGAAATAAGATAGGAAATGTCAAACAATAATTCTTTCCGGATGAGGGAGGAACAAAAAGCTTGATTGACCTTCAATTATTCCTAGTCCAATTCATGTGACTGCTAGAAAATTATTTGTAGAACTTCAGAAAAAATACAATGACATCTAAGGGCCGCAATGGTGAAAATCTCTTCCAAAATTTCAGCTTTAAAACAGTTTGGGCAAAAGTCTAGAAAAGGATTTTCCCGAATAATATTGGCTATGAAAATAGGATTTAATATTTAAAGTCCTGGAAGGGGTAATAGAGGAAAGAGAGCAATCTGAATACTTCTGACAAGATTCTAAGTTAAAGTTTTAAGTCTGTTTAGCTGCATTGATGTAGCATCTTGGTGGCAGATAGAGAATGTTAAGAGCTGGCCAAGGAGCCAAACATGTCATTTTGCTTAAGGAAAAAAAAAAAAAACATCCACAGAGCTTGTGTTTACTTTTTACTTTTTATCCGGATGGAAAACATGAAATCTTGTCAAGTTGACATGTTCTACTTTGGTAGTTTTTGTGAGGCAATCCTGTTCATGATAACCAAAATAAAATCTTCAACAAATTAAAACTGCTGAGACAACAAAGGAAAAGGTTTAATTGAGTTCCTTTAGTAGTGTGAGTGTGGGAAATACCCCAAAGTTATAGTTTTGCTTCAATGAAAGACAAATAGTAATAGCAATAGCATTTAGACTTACTGTATATATCACTTCACAGTGCTTTAGAGCCCTCTCTAAGCAGTTTTATAGGTTCAACATATTGCCCCCCAATAATCTGGGTCCTCATTTTGGAAAAATGGAAGGCCAAGTCAGCCTTGAGCCGGTCAGAATTGAACTGCAGTATGTTCAGTGGCAAAGACATAATTTTAGGGTGGGTTGAAATGTTCTTCCTACCTCCAGATTACTAACCCATTTGTTAATTAAACTTTCAATAGCATTTTCTGCAACAACTGAATAGCTCTAAGAATAAATGACTTTCAACAATAAAATAAATGCAATGCAGTATAATCTCAATCACGCTATTCTTTTTCAGAGGAGGCAAAGTGATGTAAAGTGCAGACAATGAGGAAGAAAAAAAAACAAGCCAAAGAAATAAATGAATGTGATTTAAAAAAAGGGGAAAAAGAAAAAAAAGTAGGGAAAATATAGATCAATAAAGTCTTTAACAAACCATTCAAATGGTGATTTTCTGATCTTTAAACATATCTTAGTTACAAGCACATCAACACCCCAGTTTATATATTCCCCTTTTTTAATAGTTACCTATTTTGGAAGATATCATTAAATTTTAGACACATCCATCATTGTGTCTGTATGTTTTTCTAACATACAGACACAATGTATGAAAAATGAAGTGTTATATTATATTGATGTTTTATCTGATTATCAGTGTATATGTACACAAAGACTGAGTTATTTTTTTAATATAAGTAACAGGATTAGACTTACATGAAGAAATAAATAAAGCATCACTGAGGTCAAATGTATTGTTTTCGCTGTAAAGTAATTCACAGTTTCATAAAAAATGTAATAAGCTGATGGAACTCATGGAGGATTTCTCTAATAATAACTATGAGACATTAATAGAACCTTGATGATTTAGATTTACAAGTCTTCATTTAAATTTGACAAATAAGTCAACAAGTGACTTTCAAATAATTGGGGCAAACAATCCTGTTATATATTTTCAAGACCTATCTTTTAATTCATTGCTAGACTACAAGGAATTCAATTCTAATCCACAATCCAAAGTGCAGATTCCTCTGAAGAGGAGCAAAGCGTAAAATGCATTTTTGTTTGTTTGATCAGTTTAAGTGGTAAATTAATTGGGATCTGTTTTTATGGCGGCAAGAGAATAATGTTCTAAAGTAAATAAACAAAATACAGATTCCCTGAGTAGTGTGCAAGACAAATGCAGCATGAAAATGGAATACTAAATAAAGATTTTCAATAGCAAATAAAAAATACAATAGAAATGAATATATCTTTTTTCAAAGCTCTTACAAAGATCCAAAGAAAGTAAAAATACTTTCTCCTGTTCCCACCTTTCTGATTGGATTCTCCCCAGTCCAAAACATTAGATATTACTCCAGACAATTTGTTTGTGGAAAATATATTTGAGTGGAAGGAGCTGAAGTAATCTGAAAGGTTTACTTGAAGTTACTCCTATTTCACCATGCAATTTATTTTGAGACTGAATTTAGCATCAAAGATCCTTTTCCTTAAAAGATTAATTTATGGATGTATGGGAGAAAAAAGCCCTCTGAACTTATCAGATTCTAATTTCAGATGCTTTGCTGCTCTGGATGTATCACAGACTTCAAATATAATCAGGTTCACTTTTTCCCTTTGGGTTCTTTGTAAAAAGAAAATTAAAAGGACTTAATTGCTAAACCAGGAAAAGCTGTTCCGAGGGAACTCACAATGTTGCGGTCTGGAAATTACTTGCTTTTTTCCTTTGTTGGAATTGAATTTTCTACAGTAATTTAGGCCTGGAAGTAGCCAGCCCATGCCTGGAGATTTGTAATGGCTGAAAGTTATTTCGATGCAAATAAAAATGAATTTCCTGCATACAGAAATAACATGGCTAGAAGAGAATAGAATAGAATAGAATAGAAGAGAAGAGAAGAGAAGAGAAGACAGCAGAGCAGAACAGAACAGCTTTTTCCTCTGAACAGAACAGAATAACTGAGTTGGAAGGGACCTTGGAGGTCTTCTAGTCCAGCCCCCTGCTTAGGCAGGAAACCCTATGCCACTTCTACTCATGGTTCTACTCCCTGACATTTTGTAAGAAGAGAGGTATCAGACAGACACACTGACAGATTGATTGATTAATGATTGATAGATAGATAGATAGATAGATAGATAGATAGATAGATAGATAGATAGATGATAGATGATAGATGATAGATGATAGATGATAGATGATAGATGATAGATGATAGATGATAGATGATAGATGATAGATGATAGATGATAGATGATAGATGATAGATAGATAAGCTGGTATATGTTATTAGTTCCATGAGACCATTCAGCTGGTTGAAAGATAGGGAGAGGATTTAAAATTCCCACCACTAATATTTTGTGCATTTTATTTTCTGATGTAGTAGATTTTTCAGAGCCTATGAAAAAGGATAGGGGAGGGAGTTGGTTCAAAAAAAAATTACAGAGCTAGATCAAGAGTTCAGTTCTTTTACATCAGAGGAGTATCATCCTCATCACATCTTCAAAAGGCAGTAAGCAAGAGGACCAAAAATCCATGCCCCAGTGAACTTCCTGATCAATAGAGTACTAAAGTATATTTATGAAATTTTCAAGATTCTGTAGACCAATTCCTCCCCCCCCCCCTTTAAGAAATATTGTAAACAGCTTGAGAGGCTCAACACCTCTGAATGCAAAGAATGGGTGCATTTTTATGCCTTGTTCTCAGTTCTCCAAAGCAACAAAATGTGGGACAAGAAGCAGTGGATGGAAACTAATCAAGGAGAGAAGCAACCTAGAACTAAGGAGAAATTTCCTAACAATTAGAACAATTAATCAGTGGAATGACTTGCCTCCAGAAATTGTGGATGCTGGAACATTGGAAGTTTTAAAGAAGATGTTGGACAACCATTCATCTAAAATGGTGTAGGGTTTCCTGCCTGAGCAGGAACTAGTTCAAGGTCCTTCCAACTCTGTTATTCTGTTATCTTCTATTCTCTTTACATAGCCATCTAGTTGATTATTTGAGAGGCAAAATGCTGGACTACATAGATAATTAATTTGATCTAGTACCATTGCTCTTATGCTCTTAAATAATGGAAGTGCTGAGATTTCCCATTACAGACTCTGGAAATGCTAAGCCATATTTTCCAAATCCCACTTCTGTCTTACTAAAAAGATGCTTAAACATAAGAGGAGCATAGTACATATTGAAAATCTGTATCCATAATCCCAGCCAGCCCTTTTTTCTTTTTAAATAATCTTTATTGGTTATACTTTTTTTAATAAGACATGCAAATACAGCTTTAAACATACAACCCCCCCACCCCCGTGACAGTCATTCACAGCCCAACATTTTTTTTCCTTCCTCATTGTTTAGTCTCTAACCAGCATCTTCTTGTTACAAAATTCAGGGATCTATTACAATACTCACGTTCACTTTTAATTCCCATTGTTGTCACCTGCCAGCCTTAATACAATACAATAGCAGAGTTGGAAGGGACCTTGGAGGTCTTCTAGTCCAACCCCCTGCCTAGGCAGGAAACCCTATACCATTTCAGACAAATGGCTATCCAACATCTTCTTAAGACTTCCAGTGTTGGGGCATCACAACTTCTGGAGGCAAGCTGTTCCACTGATTAATTGTTCTAACTTTCAGAAAATTCAGTTCTAAGTTGCTTCTCTCCTTGATTAGTTTCCACCCATTGCTTCTTGTTCTACCCTCAGGTGCCTTGGAAAATAGTTTGACTCCTTCTTCTTTGTGGCAACCCCTGAGATATTGGAACACTGCTATCATGTCTCCCCTAGTCCTTCTTTTCATTAAACTAGACATACCCAGTTCCTGGAACCGTTCTTCATATATTTTAGCCTCCAGTCCCCTAATCATCTTTGTTGCTCTTCTCTGCACTCTTTCTAGAGTCTCCACATCTTTTCTACATCGTGGCGACCAAAACTGAATCCAGTATTCCAAGTGTTGCCTTACCAAGGCACTATAAAGTGGTATTAACACTTCTTGGGATCTTGATTCTATCCCTCTGTTTATGCAGCCTAGAACTATGTTGGCTTTTTTGACAGCTGCTGTACACTGCTGGCTCATATTTAAATGGTTGTCCACTAGGATTCCAAGAATCCTTTCACAGTTACTACTGTTGAGCAAGGTACCACCTATACTGTACCTGTGCATCTTTGATGCTGGGTGTTGGTCAATGGTCAATGGCATACTAGGAAGGGCTGTGGCTCTGTTAGATCCAAAATGGTCTTGGCTTGCTGTCATAGCTACATATGACCTGGGCCGGTCACTTTTTCTCAGCCCTCAAAAGCAGGCAATGGCAAACCACAGTGAAATGTTGCCAAGAAAGCTGCAGGGGGTCAAGCAATAATCAGGAATCAATGCTAATTCAAAGAGAGAGAGAGAGAGAAAGAAAGAAAGAAAGAAAGAAAGAAAGAAAGAAAGAAAGAAAGAAAGAAAGAAAGAAGTATATTAAAGTGTTAGCTGACTGTGAATGGTCTTGAAAAATTAAATTAGGTAGGAGTTAGTTAATTTTTGAATTTTCAGAATGAAATTACAGATTTAGGCTACACTGACAAGATGAAAAGCAACAATCCCTATACTTCTGCTAAGAAAATGTATGTTCTGGAAATTAACAGAAATGTAACTGAAATCAACAAAAAGGTAAATGTTTCCCCTTTCCATTCATATCCAACTCTAGAGGTGTTTTTCATCTCCAGCCATTGTTGTCTGAAGAGATTTTCGTGGTCATGTGCCTAACATTACTATATGCAAAGACACGTGGAGCACTGTTACCTTCCCACTGAAATGTTACCTATTTATCTACTCAAATGCTTTTGAATTGCTAGGGTTGCAGAAGCGCTCACCCCATCTCAAAGCACTTGGGCCTCAAACCCAGGCTGCCAGATGACAAGTGTCTTTAACTGCTCAAGAAATCAAGGAAGGTGTTTTAATTCACAAGTGCTTCTTGTGTACTGGATATTATCTCACTGCTTCTGACAGGAAGGATTGTTTTTCTTTAAAAAAACTGGCACAGAAGTTCCTAGAGAAGTACATTTGTATGTAATTATGTGACATAAAAACTTAACAGCAAATTCCTTTCCCTGGCTGAAAGAAAACATTGGCAATGCTGTAAAGTAGCCCCAAAATTCTCAGCTAGGAAAGCACTCAAAATACTTTATTAAGCACTACTTAAAAATAAATCTAAGGAAGTCGAGAGCCTTTCTATTGATCTGGGATTGATTTCTGGAATCCAGTATATGGCTCACAATGTTAAGATAGGGCAAAATAAATGTCAGAAGTGTTTTTGCACAACGAATGGGTGGAAAAAATTACTCCATGTATATGTGCAATTCTTTCAGCGACTGGAGTGTCATACTTTTAAAAACATAAATATGTAATTATTAAAGTAATTATTAAATGAGCCTAAGGGAGAAGACAAATATGGAACTAGTGACAAAGTTGCTTAAAATACGTTTTACTCATGCAAGAAGAATCTCTTGAGTTGATGGAAACGTAGCAAATATGTAAACAAAGTTTGGGTTACAAATATTTTTTTCCTTTACTCCTTGGTGATTGTCTACACATCTAATAGGAGTCTAAATCCTTATGGGGTTTGAAATAGGAGTGGTCCTCTAAATGTCTGTGGAGATTCTCAGTCATCCAACAAGCTTCTTCAGGTCTGACTGGACGATGGGGATTGGAAAGATTTATACTCCTTGCAGACAGCTGGTCATTTGCATTCTTTTACATGCAAAATTACATGCAGGAGGGATGCGGTGGCTCAGTGACTAAGACACTGAGCTTGTCAATCAGAAAGGTTGGCAGTTTGGTAGTTCAAATCCCTAGTGCCACGTAATGGAGTGAGCTCCCACTACTTGCCCCAGCTTCTGCCAACCTAGCAGTTCGAAAGCATGTAAAAATACAGATAGAAAAATAGGGACCACCTTTGGTGGGAAGGTAACAGTGTTCTCTGTGCCTTTGGCATCTAGTTATGCTGGCTACATGACCACGGAGAGCTTCGGACAGCACTGTCTCTTTGCCCTTGAAACGGAGATGAGCACTGCCCCCTAGAGTTGGGAACAACTAGCACATATATATGAAGGGGACCTTTACCTTTGCATGCATACTTCAAACCCAAGAATACACTAAGGCAGATGCTTGTCCACCTGAAGGATAAAACACCCAGACACAAACTGAGCAAATCTGGTATATACAGTACAATAAAGTGAGCCATGTGCAGATCTGTACATTGGGGAAACAAGCAACCACTTCATAAACAACGTAGGAGAACAAACCTATCAGGACAAGATTCAGCAGTCCATCTGCCCTGTTAGGAATATAATCTAATGGTTGGGTTGGCGATATATAAATCATGTAACAATGGTGTACCTGTTTCTTTAAATCATGCTGTAAATGTGATTGGCTGCTGTTTCCTCAATCGGCCATAAGATGGAGCCAGAATCACTGTTAAATGCTGATATGATCTGAGTGTTTGGAAGCTTGCTGTTAGAAGTGCCGTATAGTGATCAGCGTCAGCTATTGTAAGTTTTTCAACTGCTAGCAAACTTTGTGTACTGGACTGTTTGTATGATTATGGACTATGTTATTTGGATTATCCCTTAACTGAAAGACGTTGATGACTAACTGTCTTAACCGTGTATGACTTGGACTGTTTGATGGACTCTGATACCTCTATTTCCACGAAAGTAAAAGCCTAGTTAAACTGCAGTGTCTCTGTATGCTGGTTTGTGTGTTCTCCAACACAACTCTCACAATGCTTCTCTGAATGCACTCACTCTCCCAACAGGGAGCTTACCTAACATGCACTTAAGAGACAAAGACCATTCCTTTGAAGATAGCAAAGTTTACATTTTGGACAGAGAGGACTGCTGGTTTGAAAGAGGGGTCAAAGAAGCCATCTATGACAAAATTGAACAGCCCTCTCCCAACAGAGGGGGAGCGATATGGCATCATCAGAGGTGGGTTCCTACCAGTTTGGACTGGTTTGGCTGAACTGGTAATGGGCTGCTGGCCCGGTTCGCCAGAACCAGCAGTGACCCAGGCCTGCCACGTCTCTGAACCAGTTCCCTGGTCAGTGCGGCATGTTATTTTTCATTTTTTAATGTTCTATGCATGCGCAGACCTATTTATGGGCAATTCCACATGCGTGTGGAGCGTGCATCTGGTGCACATATGAGTGAAGCAAGTGCGTGCGGGCGCAAAATTGCACATGCACTGAACTGGCAGTAATGCTGGCAGCAATCCACCCCTGGACATCATTTATTCTCCTGTCTACAACACAGTCCTTTTAACATTTTCAAGAAGTCTCCACACCCATTTGCACTACTCAGGTGACCCTGAGGACACAGATAAACCTTCAAGTGGCCTCAGTGACTCTCAAAAAGAATGCAAATGACCAGCTATCTGCAAGGAATATAAATCCTTACATTCCCCACTAGCCAGTCAGAACTGAAGAAGTTTCTGGGATGAGAAACGTCAAAGAAAAACAAGAAAGTGGAGTGGAAGTCCTCTTAAAAAAGCACCTTTCAGTGGTCCTCTAACTTCAGATCAGAAGTCAGTCTGCCAATGGAATAAGGAAGGTAGAGGAAATATGCAGTGACCTTTATACTTCCTCCTTTTGTCAGTTCTTGGAGCCCCCCAGAATCATATCAATGAACCATGATAGTACATATACAAACTAGAAAACATTTCCTACTAATTAACTAACTAACTGTACTCACAATAGAATTCCCTATGCCACCAGACTTGAAATTTTGAGCTTCGACAATCTGGAACTACACCGCCTGTGGTATGATCTAAGCACAGTACACAAACTTGTCTGCTACGACATCTTACCTGTCAACAACTTCTTCAGCTCAATAATACACGGGCAAACAATCAATACAAACTCAAGGTAAACCACTTCAAACTCAATTGCAGAAAATACGACTTCAGCAACAGAGTGGTCAACACCTGGAATGCTCTACCTGACCCCGCTGTTACATTCCCAAACCCTCACAGCTTCAACCTTAATCTGCCTACCGTGGACCTCACCCCATTCCTAAGAGGTCCATAAAGGGGGTGTGCATAAGCGCACCAACATGTCTACCATCCCTGCCCTACTGTCCCCATCTATTTGTATTCATTTCTTTCGTTTATATCGATGTTTATCTTGTACATGTTTCACAAACTAACAAACACAAATACAAATTAAAGTCAAAACAAAACACAAAGAAGTTGAGACAGTTCCACGCACACTCTTCAGTTCCCACCTATGACAATTCATGCTAGTAGCAAGAAAGTAAAAAAACAAAGAAACCGAAAGATGCAGAATAGAATTTCTGGATTATTATTTTTTTTGCAATCAGTTAATAAACATAGGCTACCTATAGTATATCTCTTCTGGATAACATGGTTCAGAGAGAAAGGAGGTTAGAAAGAAATGGGCTTTTTGAGTCAATGTCCAATTGCCTCTGAAAGAGAATTGAGAAAAAAAAATCAAGAATTCATTTCTCCTTAGGCTCCCAAATGATCCATTCAGTGGCATGATGGAGCCAGTTCACACCAACTCACAACAGCTGGCTGTTAAATTTTCTAGAATTTTGTGAGCTAGGTGGGAGCAGAGCTGAATTAGGATACCTAGTTTACTAGGTATCCTAATTCTGTAGGATAATTCTATGTTCTGTAGCTGGCAAGCTCCGTGTGGCCACATCGGAGCCAGTTGAGCTGTTTGTTAAATATTTAGTAGCACATTAGTGTCCAGAGTCCTGACCTACTTCACATTATTTATTTCCAACACTCAATTGGCTGGGAAGAATGTCTTGTTGATTATCAGAAAATTACCAGGCTCTGGTTAGGCCTAGTGGCTGAAGCTACTCTTCATTTCAACAAAAGCTTTTAGGGTTTTTTTGTGGCCAATTTATATCCTTAGCAGATAAGAAATAAATTTCCAATCTCTAGCCTACTTTTGTATTTTGTTAATGCTGTACAAGAGAAGAGCTCAAATACCAGGGGTCTATCTGGCAATATCACCTCAATTTTCTCCTCTTGAATAACCTGCAGTTTATTGCAATTTAATTAATTCACACACATTTCTCATTGTCTCTGTACTTGGCTTCAGTTACTTGAACACATAGAGCACTTTGGACAAAGAAGGAAAGAGATTTTCTTCTGTCTGCAGAGTTGTGAATTCAACTGCAAACCACATTAAGATGCCACAGGTTTGTTATGAATATCCCTTAACTGGTTAATCTCTGGGAGTATCAACAAGTACCCTGAATAGTTTCGAAGGAGTTTTACAAAGAGCATTTTCTTCTTCAAATATACTTACTTTTTAAAAAATGGCACCCAAGTCCAACCACCTCTGGGTGCCTCGCAAAGTAATAAATAAATAACATTGAAAAAGCAAGAAAAAAGACTGCAAGGAATATTAATCAAAGAAAATGATGTTCCTTGAGTTTCCAAGTGTCTCTCCTGGTTCCTATCCTTATCAGTATATCAGTATAATTGCTTCCTTGGAGTAAGGCATTAATTAAATACACTAAATATCAAAGCCTTTTGTGTTTCTGTATGCCATTAAGTGGTGGAGCATCATTGCAGGATATTTACTTCCTGGCATCTTAAAAACGCCTTTCAAGTTAGTTGTGCTTTCGCTTATTCCAATGACTACTTCAACAGAAAGAATGATGGCTTTCTTTGGATACATTTGTCTTCACACTGCTGCATTTTTAAAAGCCGTAGGAGACACTCTGCTCCCTGGAGTTCAGCATCATCTACATGCTCAGAATCTTGTCCCTAACTCATCTAAAACAACTGCTATTGGACACAGTGGTTGAACAAGTGAGCTATAAGCCAAGAGACTTCATTTGAATTTCAGGTAAGGCAAGTTGAAGATACCATTTCTAAGTTGCCATGCATATGGGGGGTGGGGGAGATGTGAAGAATGTGGAATGTTTTCCTCTACACTGCCAGACATAACAGCGATAAGGCTCTTGAGAACCAAGGTCAGCTGAACGTGCCCTAGCAACGAGGGAGTGTTGAGAAGTTCATTGCCTACTTAGTTGGTTAACATGACCTATGACATAGGGGGTGGTGGAAATATCTATTGTTTAATTATACCGAAGGACAGGAATTATTCAGAGTTGGTTTTACATTTGACTGTCGCGATATGATGTACCTAATAAACAAGATCTTTGAGAAAAGTCAGAGCCTCAGAATCTGGAATTGATTGGGGACGTTACTCGGAACCAAGACACTGACTTTGTAAATCACTTAGAGAGGGCTGCAAAACACTATGAGGTGCTATATAAGTCTAAGTGGCATTGCTATTGCTATATCTAGCAGAAGTTGGGCAAACCATCAGTCTCTCAGATCCCCTTTTTTCAATGGGACTGTACAGTTGTGTTTTGGGTACCTGCCAGTTTTTCATGGTCCTTAGGGATAATTCTATTGCTTTGGCAATTAGCCTTTCTGTTGCTTACAAGATGTAGTCCCCCCCTTTTTTTTATTTCTCCTGACAATTTCTTAGTGCTGTTGGCAGATGGAGTTGAGTATTCATTATGACTCATCATTACAAATACTTTAGGGGCCAGAAGTCAAGTCTTCTCTGTGGCAGTCCCTACTCTCTGGAATAGCTTTCTCCAGAGATTCAAATGGTTCCCTCCCTCCTGGGATGTAAGAAGGCAGTGAAAACATTGCAGTTCAATCAAACCTTTAATGGTTAAACCTTATAGTTGGGAGTTTCGTATGTTAGCATAATTCTAGAAATTTATGATACTGCTGGGTAATTGTTATTCTGTGTTTCATTTCATGTTTTAAGTTGAACACCACCAGGATTCCCTTGGGAATACTCTAGTATAAAATGAAATTATAATATCCTCCTCCTCCTCCTCCTCTTTTCATTAGGAATACTATAGCTTATAAATAACAACTATATCAGGTCTTATCTCAAGGGTGTATCATCTAAAATTAAGAAAATACACTTGGAAATTAAAACAAAGCTAAATAGAGGAAGAATATTTGATTAGTTTCACACATCTGTGGTTCAGTAATACTAAGGCAGGAATGGGTAACCCTGGGCTCCTTGAAATATTGTTGAAGTGCAATTCAGTTTTGCCAAGTTTTTTCAAGGTCACAGTTTATTTCTGCAAGAGACTGTATTCCTGCTTGCAATTATTTTCTAATTCCCTTCCCTGAATTGGAATTCTCTGTGAGAATTGATCAGATATGCACATCCCAGCCTAATACAGTATATGGATATAGTAAGTATTAATATTGCTTTCTGCATTTATCATCTTTCTACTGAGGATAGAGAAAGTTCTTATAAGTTTGTTCTTCAACAAAATTTTGATGTAGGTTCCTCTGGGAGTTGGCAAACACTGAGCAAACTCCGTCACTAGATGAGGACTTGAACTGGGCTCTCTCTTGTGAAAGCCTTACAGTTTAATCATTACCTGCTACAGATGCTGAAGACAACAAGATGCTTGTTTTCAATGTAAAGTTGATTTTCTAAAAACAAGTTTTATATAAAATAAATTAATGACATAATTTTGATTTCTATTCTCATATTTATTAAAATTTCCTATTTCTCATCTTAATCTATCTGTTCCTGAGGTTCTCTCTCAGGGCAAATCTGTATTGTTGCTCATCTCCTGGCTCATCATAAAGTCAATTTAACAAGGATGTTAAATGCGATGATTTGACAATGGGAGAAGATTTGTACTTAGTCTGGCCTACAGCCACTAGAGAACCTGATTGGTCGTTTCCCTGCTTCTCACCGATCCTATCAATGTACATAGTTCTCTCTGCAGTAAGAACAGCACAGTCTGTCTACTACTTGCTTTTTAATTTTAGGGACTGTTCCTTCCTCCCTATCCACACCCTATGCTTTTCCTTTGTTTCCCCAAATGTGTGTAGATATGTATGCCTTTCCACCCTTTTCCCACTTTCTGTCCTTTGGCACTAAGCCAGAATTTTTCTTCTGTCCTCTTATTATACCATTGTCCCTTTGATGCTATTGTGATAAAGCAAAGGGAATGCAGCATTTCATCATTCCTTTGTTCAACTGTCATTGCACTGTAGTTCCACAGAAAGTCTGTAGCAAGGAAGAACAAAGGAGCAGCATTTCTTGACACTTTAGTTATGTACCAACATTCCTATGTTGTAACTCAGAGGGAAAAGAAAGAACCAATGCTATACAGTGACAACCAAAAGGAGCATATTTTCCCCAACCTGGGTAGAAACCAAATGGTGTCCACTGGGAGGCATAAGGATTCAAAGGAGGTGTACCAATAAAGGAGAATATTTTTAGCTCAGGGATGACATGAGGGGTCCTTGATGCTCTCTGAGCTTGCTTGTTTTCTTGCAGACGTTCCATTATCCAAACTAGGTAACATCATCAGTTAGGGTTAGGGTAACATAACCAGGTAACAAACCAGGTAACAAATCAGTGATGTCATCTAATTGGGGCAATGAAATGTCTGCAAGAAAATAAGCAAGCTCAGAGAGCCCTCAAAAGGAGGTGTGCTGGATGAAAACCTGGGGAAAAATATGATGGCCAGAAGATCTCATCGGAATCCATTATCTTTATGGGTTGCTATAATATCAGTTGGAAGAAATAGAAAAAGAAGCTGCAGGCTATCTGAGAGCAAGCAGTCCAGCGTGAAATGCCATTGGAGGAAAAGAGAGGGGAGATGCCGGGTGCTGTAGCCAATCAGAGCTTGGGATGTCACTTCTTTGAATGGTGTTAGACCAATCACTCAGAGAGTATTAAAATAGCTTAGGATGGACAATGTTAGTATGCAGGCAATGGGCTGGGAATATGTGAAAGACATTGTCAACTGTTCTTACACTCCATGATAATTGGTCCATACTAGTATTTGGGGGCAAATATAAAGCACAAAACAGGTTTTAGGGTCTCCTTCTCCTCTGAAGGTGGTTTGTTGTTGCCTTCTTCCTAAGTGAGAAATAGTGACTGGCCTAAAGTCACTCAGCTGCCCTTGTGCCTAAGGGAAGACTACAATGTACAGTGACCTGGTGTCTAGGCTGTTTCTGTTAACCACTAACTCTCTGTGATTCTAAGCTTTATATATTCTACCTTGTTTCCTTCTAAGTCATGTAATGTTTTAGAATTTCTATTTATTAGCCTTTCTTCACTGTCCCTTCAGGCACTGTCTGGCCTTCTCCCACCCTCCTCATCTCAATGATTTGCATAGCTTGTTATACGGTGCTGGAGCATCGAGCTCACCGTACAACATTTTGGAATTTGCAACTATGGTATGGGCCTTTAAAGGGTGAATAATTCTGGATGTGTGACTGTGTTGATTTTGTCCTGCAGCTGAGCTCATATGTCTACAATATATTTCTATTCTATGCCTTCTAAACTTTCCAGAATTTCCAGGGGGTCTAGGACTTTTCATCTCCTACCTTTGGCCGCACCTCCTCCTCTGCCAGCATTCCTCCTCACACAATTCTCCTTGGTTGACATGCCCTCACCTATTCACCCTGGAAATGGGCCATGGCCCTTCCATCCCACACACTTCAGCGCAGCCCATTCGCCAAAGGAGGGTTCCTCCTTTGTTTTTCACTGCCAGGGACAGTTAGCCGCCAACCAATTGGCTAGTTTCCAATGCCGGCAGCCATAAGCCATGGTGTGATCAATCCTAGTGGTGGTGGGGGTTGGGAGAAGGGCTGCAGCCAAATGGCTTTCGGAAAGCTAAATGCTTGTTAGGAGAAGGAAGGGGAGGGGGTGGAAACTCCCTGATCATGCCTCCCTGATAAAGAATAGGAAGGAAAGACAGGGGGGAGGGATAAGTATGCTGGTTTTTTCCAAAGGGAAGGGAGGGAGAGAGAGAAAGAAAGAGAGAGAGAGAAGGGAGACAAGAAAAAAAGAAAGAAAAAGAAAGAAAAAGAAAGAAAAAGAAAGAAAAAGAAAGAAAAAGAAAGAAAAAGAAAGAAAAAGAAAAAAAGAAAGAAAAAGAAAGAAAAAGAATGAAAGAAAGAGACAAAGAAAGAAAGAGAGAGAGAGGGAGGTGATGGGAAGGGAGAAAGAAAGAAAGGAAAAGAAAGAAAAAAGAAGGAAGGAATGAAAGAAAGAGAGAAAGAGAGAGGGAGGGGATAGGAAGGGAGAAAGAAAGAAAGAGAAAGGAAGGAAGACAGGAAGAAACAAAGAAAGAAAAAGAAAGGGAAGGGAGAAAGAGGGAAGGGAAGGAAAATGAATGAGGTATGTATGTATGTATGTATGTATGTATGTATGTATGTATGTATGTATGTATGTATAGTAGCCTCTTAAGTTACACACTAGTGTTCACATTTTCCAAATAATCTGAACCAGTTCTCAGCTCATGAACCCCTGTAAAGGATCAACTGTCCATCCTAAAATATCAGTCAGATTTAAAGAAACCCTTTATGCAAATTATGCCACAGAACTAGGACAGAGCAAAAAATATATCAGAGAAGCTTAGTAGTTGGGGGACAAACTCTTCTGCTCGTCTCTTCCACTCTTCATCCTTTGGCTGGGGATTCCATAGATTCACTCACATTCAGAATCTGAGCAGATTGTTTGGTGCCATCAAAGTTCTCTTTTCCAGCTGCTTTCTATGTGATGGAGCAAGATGGGTTATGCAGCAAATTAAGTCACCAAGCCTGCATTCAACTTGCCAGCCTTCTTTTTTATTTTGCTGATTAGGCCTTTATGTGTAAAGTAATGAGAGGTGAAGGGGCAAAGACCCATTAAATTACCTCTTCTATTACTTTTCTTGTCATAAATATAAGGAAATGTGCTTTATTCTCAGCAAAGGTGACTAAAACACACGAACTGGAACCCTCTTCCCCCCCACCCACTTAAAGCCTTCTTCTATTCTTAGTTCTTATTACAGCTTTCAATTATTGGAGACTGTTTGGTGATTGCAGCTTAGTCCTCAAGCCATTTTCCCCCTTTCTAGCTCATTAAATTACACAAAATGACCTCTTAATCATATAGAATGAGCAAGAAGGTTGACTCAGGCCCTTAGTTCAACCAACCTAGTTCTGGCTAGTGGCAGCTTTCCCACTAAATTAGACTAAACATATATAGAATGTATTACTCTGGGTCAGGGACGTGCAGTCAGGGGAGGCAGGGGAGGCGGGGCCTCACCAGTGTCATGAGGAAAATAAAAGAAAAATTAAAAGGAAAAAAGGCTAAGGTAGTTACTACCAGAGTCACAGAGTCTGCTTAGTGCTAACTGCAGGGGGAGGCAAGAGAACTACGTGCCTCCTTTGCATAAGGAATTTTTCGCCTTTTAACCATTGCTCAGAGTTAAGCAAGGGTTAAAAGGCGAAAAATTCCTTATGCAAAGGAGGCACGTGGTTCTCTGCCTCCTGTTCTGGCAGCAGCAAATCTTGCCTAAGGGAGGGCAGCTTGTTTGAGGAGAGAGGGTCTTTTACCGCCTCTGCTGGCGGGCTGGCATTTTCTTTCCTTTGCCAGGCCCCTAGCACCCGCATCCAGCCCGCTGGAGCTCGCCGCACCGGGGGAGGAATGAGACCCCGTTGTCCCACAGAGCCCGCCGCCGCTTGAGTGGGGGGGGACAAGGAGGAGGAGGAGAAGAGCAGTGAGCCCTTCTGCCGGCTGGCCAGCCAGCCAGGGAGTAAGTTGGGCGAGGGGTGGGTGGGCTTTGGGGCTTCTCTGGGGCTTCCGGAAAACCCCAGCGGGGCTTTGGGGGGGGGCTTTCAGAAAGCCCCCCCCCGAAGCCCCGGCACGGCTTTCTGAAAGCCACACTGAAGCCTCGCTACACCGCTTGGAAGACTGATCACCAAGGGTGGGAGGGAGGATCATGGCGCCCTGCTTATCCTAAGCGCGCTGGCAGACCAGCAAGGACTTGGGGGCAGGGGGAGTGTGCATCTTTCCCATCCGAGTCCCGCAGACATCATCAACCCCCAGCCGGCCTCTGGGGAGCTGAGCGGGATTCCCCCAGGGAGACCCTTTGCCCATGGTTCACCTTGACGCAGAGGGGAGCGGTAAGGCAAGAAGGCAAGGGCACTCCCCAGCAGTCGAAACAGGCAGGCGGTGTGGAGGGGACGCTCCGGAGCATCGCCCCTGCCTGCCTGGCTGGCTGGCTGCCTCCCGCTCCCACCGCCTGTCACTTCCCCTGCTTTGTGCCGCCCCCCCGCCCCCCGTGATCCAGCTCCAGGTCAGCGCCGTCCCTGCCCAACGGGGCTCTGTGATCACAGCCAGGCAGGCAAGCAGCAGCGGCCAGGCAGACGGAGTGCAGTGCTTCAGCCACCCAACGGACAGATGGACGGGCGAGCCAACTCCGGAGTCTTCCTCTTCTTCTTCCCCCCTCTTCCTCCTCCTCTTCCTCCAGTTCTGCGGTCTCTTCCACATTCCCGCATCCCCTCTGTGCCTCTTGCGACCTGCGCAGGGGCTCCCCGGGCCGCCCCTGACCCTGCTCCGTTCCTTCCCGGGGCCTGCAGGGTTTCCTCGCAAAGCTTCCAGGGAAAGCTTTCTTGAAAGCGGGTAAAAGCTGCCCTGCTACCCCGACACTAGAGGCAAAAGCTGCCTCTATGTCGGACATAGCGCTGGGGCGGCAGGGCGGCTTTTGCCTGCTTGCCTCACCAGCCATTAACCTCACCGCACGTCAATGCTCTGGGTCCCATCAATACAATTACTGTATTTTTCGCAGTATAAGATGCTCCGAAGTATAAGACGCACCTAGCTTTTGGGGAGGAAAATAAGGGGAAAAATCTGCCTCTGGCTCCCAGCAATTTGCATCCTTGCAATAAACGGCAAACAGTACAGACAATATACACTATTTGTGATGTATTTCTGTGCATGTATGCCTGACCCAAAGAGATAGCAAAGAATCGGAGAAATGTACATTATGGCAGTATATTAATGCCAGAAAGTTTTCTTAAATGTAATCACACTAACTCCTCCCAATTATTTAAACAGATCTATTCCAAACAAGACTAAATCCGGATCTTATTAGACAACAGGACAATGTTACATTTCAGACTATACTTGTACAGATGCTGTTAAAATTGATGTGGCTTTCTGGAAGTATACACTATTCTCTGCTATTTAAAAGAAGATACAATAACACTGGGCCTCTTCAGATCAAGTGTTTATTTTAAAAAGCTTCTTCATTTTGTAAAGTTGTCTAGAACAATAATAAAGCAGTCTTTAAAAAAATAGTCTAATAATTTGAACATTCTATAGGCATTTATAGTTATTAACTTACCTCCTTGCAGCAAACAGCCTGATTAGCACAAGAAGAAAAAATCTGCCACTGCCTCCCAGCAATTTGCCTCCATTCAGCAAACAGTAAGCTTTACTTTCAATTTCAGCTTGGGCCTCCCGATCATCAACTGTTTCAGGCTGCAGGGATTGCCATAGCCTATTGCTGCCTCCACAAGCCCCATTTTCCTCATTTGCTGCAAGGAGGTAAATTGCTGGGAGGCAGAGGCCAAAGGGTGGGAGCCAGTGGGTGGGTGGGGCTACATGCAATGTATAAGACGCACCCAAATTTTCACCCTCTTTTAAGGGGGAAAAAGGTGCGTCTTATACTCCGAAAAATACAGTATATCATCTTATGGATCCCAGAAGGTGTGCCTTCTTCTCTTGTCCTGCCTGACTTTTGAAACCGGGTTCTTCCAAAGTTTGTACAGGTAATTCTCGACTTACAACCACTAATTTAGCAACCGGTCAAAGTTACAATGGTATTGAAAAAAGAGACTTACAACCAGTCTTTGCAGTTTTGATTGTTGCAGCATCCCCATGATCACATGATCAAAATTTGGTCACATGACAACTAACATATATTTACAATGCAGTTTATAGAGTCAGCATATTGCCCCCAAACAATCTGGGTCCTCATTTTATCCACCTTGGAAGGATGGAAGTCTGAATCAACCTTGAGCCTGGTGAGATTCGAACTGCCAAATTGCAGGTAGCTGGCAGCCAGCAGAAGTAGCCTGCAGTATTGCACTCTAACCACTGTGCCACCTCAGCTCTTAAAGTATGAAGTACTAGTAGCTAGATGTCCATGCTTCACTATAAAACTATGTGATCCGGCTATGCAGGAGGAATTTGGTTCAAAATCCTTTGACCACAACTGATCCATCAGTTGTGGTCGGTGATTGAAACACATAGGAGATTATTGCTGGTTGTGATTTACTTACAATTGCATTGCTTAGCAACAGAAATTCTGGTCCCAGTTGTGATCATAAGTCAAGGATACCTGTATGGTTCACCTATTATCCTTTAGGTAATCCTTAAATATCCTAAGTATTTCTTCTTCCAACAGGCATAGGGCCAGAGTGAACCAATTGGAATGTTTGTGTATTACATTTTTATCTTCCCTTGGTGAAATTGTTCCTTTGTTGCTTTATTGCTTTGCCAATATCCTTTCTTACCTTTCTTATAAGCCACCTTGGATCTCTAGGTGATTGAACGATCGTATAAATCAACCAACTAAATAAATAAATGTTCCAAGAAAAGGAGGGCATAAATCATTGTGAGAAAATGCTCACAATCCAGGAAAGATCACAACTGGCCACCAGACAGATCTGTATAAAAGCCCTCTTGTCCCCTTTAAGCAGATGAATAATGGGATAATCTGCTGTTTACTGTGGGGTCAAAGTACACAATATATGTATGGGGTCAGGTAAAAAAAATCCCACCAAGCTGTTCACAACTATATGACTGAATCCTCCCCTCTTTTTAAAAGCTGGACACAGGTACAAAAAAAGGGACAGGGCTTCAATTGTGCAGTCATGGTTCCCGTCTTGACTTTTTTGACACTCTCCATTGCATGGCCATCCTTGCACCTGAAACTTAGATTAGATGACCTTCAGGACACTTTTCTGATGTAGCTTTAGCCACAGGTGAAATGCTGTCTCATGAAAACCCAATAGCAAGTGCCAATTGCTTTCAAGATGTGATGCAAGTGTATGGTAACCACCATTCCTCAGGGAAAGATCTCTCTCTCTCTCTCTCTTGCACACACACACAAACGGTAGGGCATTAATTGCATGCAAGGCTGATATCTTAACTTTTTTTCACCAACATCTCCTTAGAGCAAAAGTTGTGTTTACCACGGCCTACATTACTTGGTGTGACTCAAGGTAACACAGCATCTTTGATTACAGACATGATCATCCTAGTATTGCTATGTGTTTGTGGCCAAACCATTCCACAGAAAAGAGATTTGGGAATCACTCACAGAAACATACACCATGATCTTCTTCTGAGAGCCAATTCATGAAATGGTTAAGTTTTCAACTAGGACCCAGGAGACCTCTAGAATTTCAATGAATGATTTTGGACTATTCATGTCAGGCTTGCAGCCATCTTTTCTTTTGGATCTTTGGCCTGCCACACTTTCTATTATTCCACTATGCCTTTTCTATTGTGGGAAAATGGGAGGGGGGATTGTAGGAGTGAGATGCATTGTAGCCATAACAAAATTCCTACTAGAAAGCCAAGGTCATCCTTTGTCTTTGCACCTCTGCACCTGACCGGAACTGGATGGGTGGAACTGCCAGCATGGCAATGGAAGATTGGACCATGTGATGGACTTGGGGGTATGGGGGCAAGTTCTTAAATTTACAATTGGGTAGGGAAAACTGGGAAGATTTCAGATTCGGGTTTTCCCTGATGTGCCAACATGGCTCTCTTAATAAATTGGAACTTTGAGCAATACTTTGCATTGGACTCTGATTTACTTTGGGATGCTATTTGGAACCCCGGCAATTCACTTTCTATCATTCCAGCCTATGTCAAAAATTTTGTGCCAAAAAGTTTCATATAAACCCAAAGAACAAGCAAATATGTTCTTGTTTTAAAGCTCAGGAAGGCCATTGTGGCCAATGGCAAGAGACCAATAGCAAGGTTACGATACAAACTATTGTCTATTGATAGGCAATTTACTATCATAATTAAGACTCTAAATCTTAAAATGCTAAATGACTGGAAAAACACAAAGGAGAAAATTCAGGGTTAGTCCCATGTCCCATGTTAACAAATCTATACGTAGAAGCATGGAGCACTTCAAGGGAAGCATATTTTTCAGCCTTTTATTGCTAAATTTCATTATAACGCAGAAGAGCTGTCTGCTGAGAACTGCAGTGACTTTTCTTTGCTTCCAGATTCAAGATCACAATCATTGCCCAAAGTAGTATTTAGAAAATGTCAGTGAGTGGAAAAAATGAACAGAAAGAAAGCAAAGTTTGACAATAGGTGTCCAAGCATTTGACAGCACATTATGTTATACTTGTTAAAGGACAATGTCAATAAAATTGCTGTTTTAAGCTTATTGGAGACTGTTAGACATGAAACTCATTTTAACATTCTTTAAATCCCATGACATGAGGATAAGGTGAAAAGAAAATCAAGACAAATAGGGGTGAAGGTTTTAACTCTTTAACTCTTTTAACTTTTCTTTAAAAAGAAACTCCTCACCCATCAATTAGAGTCCACACACCTTAAATTGCATTTATTTTATTTGATAGCATAGGCACCCATCTCAAACCAGTGATTCTGAGTGGCAATCATAAAAGCAACAACAAAAATACAATACAAAAATGATACCATACACAAATGGCAACCAAGAGTTATTATAATCTGTCAGTGTCAACATAACCAAGAAACGGGGCCCTACGTACACTGGGGATTCCAGGTCTTGGGCACATAGCTAGGTTTTTGAGGTTTTTTTAAAGACCAGGAGTGTCAGGAAGGGAGAATATTCCAGAGGGCAGGGGCCACAGCAGAGAAGGTACTTCTCTAGGTCCCCAATAACCGACATTCCTTGCAGTGGTGGGATCCTGCCGGTTTAACAACCGGTTCGGTGATTGTGCGCTTTGTGCGCACTTGCATCTGACACACTCTCCACGCGCATCAGCAGTCATAACAAAACCTACCTTCCACATTACTTCTGGGGAGTAACACAGCTGAGGCGTGGCAATCCACTCTGCTGAGTGAATCAGCTGAGAGGATATAGGTAAGTAAAGCACAAGGGCGGGTGGGCAGGCCAAAATGATCATCGGAGTTACCGGTTTGCCCAAACCAGTCTGAACCAGCTGAATCCCACCCCTGATTTCTTGGTTGATCGGAGTCAAAATATGTCCAACATGCCAGATTGAATTAGATGGGTAAAAACAACTAGAAAAAGACTATCCCTCAGGTAACCGAACATAATCAGGAAGTGCTCCAAAGGTGACAGCCAACCCCTTGAATTGTATCCAGAAATACACTGGCAACAATATTAAAATACCAAATAGCCAACACCATTTACAACCTGTGTCAGCTGCACTCTGTACCACCTGAAGATTTCAAATGTTCCTCTAGGTCTAGGGCAAGACATGTAGAGCACATTGCGGTGGTCCAAACTGGAGGTGATGAAGGTATGAGTGATAGTGAGTAGAACCTTCCAGGGTGGGATGGGTGCAAGTGGTGAATGGTTGCAACTGGTGTACAACCTCAAGATGCGCAATGGCCCTCTTAGCAATAGCAATAATAGCAATAGCACTTAGACCTACAGTATATACTGCCCGTAGTACTTTACAACATTCTCTGGGTGGCTTACAATATGAGCATATTGCCCCCAACAATCTGGGTCCTTGTTTTACCAACCTCAGAAGGATAGAAGGCTGAGTCAACCTTGTGCCCATCAGGATCAAATTCTATACTGTGGGCAGAGTTAACCTGCAATACTGCATTCTAACCTCTGCATCACCACGGTTCATAGCTACTGTCTGTCCTTCTATCAGGAGCCATGAGTCCAAGAGAAACCGTTATACATATAGTCTGTCTGAGGCAGTGCCACTCCATCCAAGACCAGAGGTGGGTAAACTCGAGTCCTGGAAGGCGCAAGAGCTCAAAGCCCTTTAGGCATGCCTGGGCTGAGCTGAAGTCCCTTGTGCACCATCCAGGGCACTAGGGCATCAAGCATTGGGACTGGACATCCATAGCATTATTCAGGCAACCTGGGGTGGAAATGTAAAGCAGGGTGTCATCAGCACATTAATGATACCTCACCCAACCCATCATATCATCTCACTCAGCGGCCCCATGTAGATGTTAAATAAGAGGGGAAAGAGCTCCTTCCCCTCTTCTGGGGAACCTTTCTCCTTCTGTTCTGACCTAGGCTTCCCCAACAGCATGAAGCTGAGCCCTCATCCCGATAAACCCCTTTTATTTAATTTACAGTGAATTCTTCTCCAGCAAAGTCCCTGCCCACAATCTTTCCAGATAGTTCACCATTATTGACCTTCATCAGGCTTGCAGAGTGGCCAGGCCAATATCTTTCAGATGCTGCAATACTTGGCAAGAATGCAGGAATGAACTAATTGCCTCCTGCAAACTCCCCTCTCCTTTCGCTCCTCTTTTATTTCCTCTGGGAGGGTCCATTCACCATCCACATGTGGCTTATCTCCCAAGTCGACCCTTGTTCCTTAGCTGTTCCCTTCATCTGGCACCTCTGCACATGCACACACTGGGAACAGGCTCCAGCTGTTCTTCTGCCCCACTGATGTCTGACTCTGAAGACAGCTGATAACTGGCATATGGCTCTGGCCCCATCTTGGCCTCCGACACAGAGCATGTGCCAGAGCCTTCCCCAGACTCCAGGACTGGTCCATGTTCCTCCCCAACCTCCTCACTGTCCGAATCTGCTGCCAGCTTTGCTGGCCACTGATGGGCCAGAAGACCTTCTACAAACCAGCCCTGGAGGAAGGAAGAGATGCAGCGCAATGCAGGTAGCCCTCGACTTACAACTGTTCATTTAGTGACCGTTCAAAGTTACAAAGATGCTGAAAAAAGTGATTTGTGACTGTTTTTCACACTTACAACCATTGCAGCAACAAACCCATGGTTATATGATCAAAATTCAAATGCTTGGCGACTGACTCATATTTATGACAGTTGCAGTGTCCTACTTAGCTACTGTGGCAAGAAAGGTCATAAAATGGGGCAAAACTCGTTTAACCATTGTCTTGCTTAGCAACATAAATATTGGGCTCAATTGAGGTTGTAAGTTGAGGATTACCTGTACTGTGCTACCTACCCCCAACTCTCAAAGCTAATCTAGAAAAATACCATAACAGATATTATTGAAGACCGCTGAGAGGTTATGAGGAGCAAGAGTGGATGCCCTACCCACATTTTACTTCTGCCAGCATCCACAAGAAACAAAAAAGAAAAAGGAAAGCTTTGGCATATGGGGAAAAAAGTAAAGGGTTATTAATTGGTTTTTTCCTCTCTTGTTTTTCACAGGATGCTTGTACTGCAGTAATAGAAATAAGCAAATCACTGACTAGATAATTCCGGAAGAAGTATTATATTACTATATATGATTTTTAATTATTTTGTAGGAAGGCAACAAGATAATGGTGTTGTTATTCCATCTGTATTTGTTGTGGTTGTTTATTACCTCATAAACAGACTTTAGAGAGATTGTTCTTTTTTTTCCAGCAAAAATCCTGAGTAAGACTGAGGCAGAGAGAGGGCTCTCAAATTGCAGATTCTTCTGCATCTTAAGACCTTATGAAGTGGAGATGTTTTTATCCTTACCTATTTAAATCATTCACTAATCCAATCAAATGGAAAAATATAATGGGATTCCTGGAGGTTTCAAACAGAATTCCCATCAAATCCATCTGGCTCTTGCTTTGAAACCAAATGGGCCATTGCAAACCAAAATGTGCAGATGAAAATGGTGTGCAACTAAGCGATACTGTAGTGCAATATGTTGATATTGACATAGAAGGAAAAGAAGGCAAAGCATGGTTTCTCGAATTTCTTCTAAGGAGAACTTAAAATGAAAAAAAAAACCCCAGCAATATTCCAAACACCTAGCCAACTACATTTCCCATAGGATTGTACAGGGGGAATATTTTCTCTAAAGTGTTCCCCCCCCCCAACAGATCAACAATAGTCACATTGATCATGTTATCTACTTTGATAATGAAATGTCTGGAAGCAAGTAATCCAGCTCAGAAAGCACCAAGGATTCCACAGTTCAATCCTGAGATACATTCACTTCTATTTGCTAGTTTGGTATAGTAGTTGAGGTGCTGGCCTCGAAACCAGGATATGTCAGTTAAAGTCCTGCTTTAGGCATGAAAGCCAGCTGGGTGGCTTTGGGCCAGTCCCTGTATCTCAGCCCAACACACCTCACAAGATTGTTACTGTGGGAAAAATAGCAGGAGGAAGGAGTATTGTGTATGTTCACTACCCTGTGTTATAATATAATAAAATAGTGCTTATATACCGCGTCACAGTGCTTTACAACCCTCTCTAAGCGATTCACAGAGTCAGCATATTGCCCTCAACAATCTGGGTTCTCAATTTTCCCACCTCCAAAGGATGGAAGGCTGAGTCAATCTTGAGCCTGGTGAGATTTGAACTGCCGAATTGCAGTCAGCAGTCAGCCAACAGGCAGCCAGCAGAAGTAGCCTGCAATACTGCACTCTAACCACTGTGCCACCTCGGCTCTTAAAGTATAAAGTGCTAGTAGCTGGATATTCATGCTTCACTACGAAACTACGTGATCAGGCTATGCAGGAGGAATTTGGTTCAGAATCCATTGATATAGATATAGATAGAGAGATAGAGAGATAGAGTTCCTCCCATATTTGGGCATACCATACTTTAAATATATACCTTTCTCCCTGGCTTGGCTGATAAGGAGTTGAGCTCTGTAGCTCAGTGGTTAACACATCTGCCTAAGAGGCAATACAGCACAGGCTCGATTCCCAGTAAGGGTATGGCTAGCTGATGAGAGCTAAATAGCTTGAAATAGATCTATACTAGTCTCCCTTTATTTATTTATCAGCACAAATAAAACATAGATATAGATATGTATATATAGATATATAGATAAAGAGGGGAGAGGGGATAAAAATCTAATAAATAAATAATACATATTAGATCTGATATATTTACAAATTCAGTCTTCCTTTTGCTAACTTTTTCAGCAGCAACTTTGAACTATACTCTTCTGGGCTATCCTGTTGATGGGCTGATAGATTCCAAAGTCTCCTAACATTTCTTACCCTGAATTGGGGGGGGGGGAAATAAACTGATTTGATGTGTAATATGAATTTTTATTTTTCCTTTACAGTTCTGACAATAAGGCACCGCTTCCTTATTGTGTTGAAGGAGAGAGCCATTTTAAAACAGTACCTTTCTGAGAAGGGAATGATCAAGCCTGAGTTCCTAGTAATCTTTCATCGATGTTTGATGTCCAAGTATCATTATCTGAGTTTTGAACGTCTACATTTGGAGTCTTTGTGTTTTTTTTGTCAGGCAATGAAAACTCCTTCACTGAGATCAAAGCAACTTCTCTCTGATTAGAAGGAAAGTGCTGTGTATCATCACAAAGGGGTAGTTTGTCATTGTAACTGTCAGCCTTCTGTTCCAACTTCTTCCATTTGTTTGAAGTGTGTCATTTGGTGTCATCAAGAGCTGAGGTTATTTTGTATACTAGTGAGAGATAATGAGGAAATTGTAGCTGGGTGAAATGTATCTTTAACACTATATAGAAATATGGAGATGTAACACACTCGCGTTGTAAAGGTCGATTGACAGGACTCCAAAGGGTAGACAGGTTTTCTTTTGGTACGGGCAGATTTATTGTAAAAGTGAATTTTAAGGGGTTTTTTTTTGTTTTTTGTTTTTGCTTTTCTAGGATAAGTTAAAATATCTTAACAGTATACCTGTTTGTTGGGAGCCTAATTCTTGCACCTTTAATACAATACAATACAATACAATACAATACAATACAATACAATACAATACAATACAATACAATACAATACAATACAATACAATATAATAGCAGAGTTGGAAGGGATCTTGGAGGTCTCCTAATCCAAACCCCTGCCTAGGGAGGAAACCTTATACCGTTTCAGACAAATGGCTATCCAACATCTTCTTAAAGACTTCCAGTGTTGGGGCATTCACAACTTCTGGAAGCAAGCTGTTCCACTGATTAATTGTTCTAACTGTCAGGAAATTTCTCCTCACTTCTAAGTTGCTTCTCTCCTTGATTAGTTTCCACCCATTGCTTCTTGTTCTACCTTCAGGTGCCTTGGAGAATAGTTTGACTTCCTCTTCTTTGTGGCAGCCCCTGAGATATTGGAACACTGCTATCATGTCTCCCCTAGTCCTTCTTTCTATTGAACTAGACTTACCCAGTTCCTGCAACCGTTCTTCATATGTTTTAGTCTCCAGTCCCCTAAGTTCTAGATGTTCTAGATCTACAAATGTCAGGGTTCTAAGTAACACCCCCAACGAAAGAAGACTCCAAGGCTTGAGTTTCCTCAAAGTTCCATTTTGTTAGAGATGTCATATTGGCACATGTGGGACAACCCGAATCTGAAAGTTTCCAGGTTTTCTCCACCCAAATGAAAGTCCAAGTCCCTGCCCAGTCCATCACATGGCCCAATCAGGCACTGTCCCAACTGGAGATGCCTCCCAGTCACGCCACTCCATGTGCAGGGCAGAATGTCCTTGACTTTCTAAGAAAGGAACGTTATTTTGACTATATATCTCCCCTACTCTATATAATCTCCCCTCCCAGTTCCCCACAGCAATAATTGTGGCAGACCTGAAGGCCCCACATGAAAGATGGCTTCCAGGCCTGACAACAACCACAACTAAGCCCAAAATGTCTGTTGCTAAATGAGACAGTTGTCAAGTGAGTTTTCCGAATTTTATGATCTTTCTTGCTACATTTGTTAAGTGAATCACTGCAGTTGTTAACTTAGTAACATGATTGTTGTGAAATTGGCTTCCCCATTGACATGCTTGTTAGACGGTCACAAAGGTGAACATGATGTCGCAATTGTCATAAATATGAGCCAGTTGCCAAGCATACAAATTTTGATGATGTAAGTGTGAAAAATGGTCATATGTCATTTCCCCCCTCCCCGTTCCATTGGAACTTTGAATGGTCACTAAACAAACTGCTTTAAGTCAAGGACTACCTGTAACTACCAAACATATGAGTGTATATAGTCTGATCCCCTATATCAGAACAACATTGATATGTCTTTGTGTGTTCGGGGCAGGCTGTTAATATAGGTGGTCCTTGACTTACGACTGTTAGAAGTTTTGACAGACACACCCACCCACCCACCCACAAAAGGTATATGTGACCTGGATTCAAAGTTCTAATGGCCAACTTTCCCTTTGTGGACATGGGATCATACTTTGGGTGCTTGGAAATCAGCCCACATGACTATGATTTATGACATTTTTTGGGGGGGACACAGCCAGTGTTTACTTCTGCTTCCTAGCAAAAAATGTCTACTGTGACCAATGGGTTTGGTTAACAACCATACTTAATGACAACATCATTCCAGTAATAATTGCTTAACACCCCCCCACCCCACCCCAAGTGATAAAATCCTACTGGCACATGGGTGCCTCAACTTATTACCATTATGACATATGACTGAAATTCTGGGTTGCATTATGGTCAAGGACTACCCATATCACATATGCAAGCTAAGGGTTAAACCAGTACTATCTGTCTGTTTACCTGTGCAGATCTGAGTTTTCACAGGGCAAAATTAAAACTTTAGCAATTTAGCAAATAGAGGTGAAGATCAGATCACATGTATTTCAAGTTAAGAAATTCACTGATGGGACTCTACCACGTGTAACCATAGTCTGCATTATTTCTGTTTGTCCCTCATGCCACAATATGCAAGAGAGGGGGTATATATGGTAGCAACGTAAAAGTAATAAGTCCCAGGTAATTTCACTTGATGAATTTTGATTTAGGCTAAATAGGCTCACTTTTCCATACATTTTTTTTAAAAAAGAAACCTAACTTTACAATCATCCTTTGGAGAGATACAATTTCCATTTCCATATTATATTATGCAAATTTTACATCCCTAACTGATCCTCTAAAGACTTGAAGAGTGGATGAAAAAACAAGCTGTTCATTAGCAAAATCACTGTCAAGTTCTGGCAGCGCAACACGCTCCCCTCCGCCCTCCAACACAGCTTGTACCACGTGTGCTATGCATAGCGCCATCTCTACTGTGCCACACCTTACTGATTTCTGCCTGGCCACTGGAGAAGAGCCCAATAAAGACTTGCCAATATAGAAGGTTGGACAAATAACTGTGTTTGCAGTCACAGCATCTTGCATGCCTGGAATTTTACATATATATATAGCAATAGCATTTAGCCTTTATAGCACTTCACAGTACTTTTACAGCCCTCTCTAAGTGGTTTACAGAGTCAGCTATTGCCCTCAACAATCTAGGTCTTCATTTTACCCACCTGAGTCAACCTTGAGTCTGGTAAGATTTGATCTGCCAAACTGGTGGCAGCCGGCAGTCAGCAGAAGTAGCCTGCAGTACTGCACTCTAACCACTGTTCTGCCGTGGCTCATATATCCTACGGTGCTGAGTATCTCATCTGATATTATGTCAACTGCAATTTTAATAAGCATTTCCTCCAATCCTTTATCAAGGTCATTCATAAAATAGTGAAGAGTAGAGGACATAGAACTAAACCTTGTATCACTCCACTCAATGCCTCTTTCCAATTTGATGAGAGGTCAGTGATGAGAATTTTTGGAATATATGAGTTTTGAGCTAGCTACCTATCTGCTTAATTCTCGCACCATTCAGCTTACACTAAATGGTGTGGGCTCAATGACACTTGCTAATCAGCATGTCATTGGCCATTTAATGAAGTGCTTTACTGAAGTCTTCTATAATATGCAGTGTATATATTGTATCTATACTATTCTGACAGAAAGTTACCTAATTAAGAAATTAGATATGGCTAACTGTCAAGATGTATTACTGAGAAAGCCAGGCTGATTTCTGGTAATTATTGCTATGTCCTAATAACATAAGATTGGGTATGGGGGTGGAGAACAGGAGAGTCTTGCAAATATATCACAGGTGCCAGTCAAGATACCCTGGTGGGGTAACAAAATGGCTATTATTATCCAAGAGATCAGGAGATCCTGGCAAATTTCAGATGCTCTGCTGTGTAGATAACCAATTGGAGATTGTTGGCAGGTTTGGTTGTAGGAACATCCAGCCAGCCAGGCTTTTCCATGCTGGCTGGTGAATCCTGGGGATGATAAGATTGAGAAATAGTGCCCCAAACTTACACACACACATGCCTGCTCCAATTTCGGCACTCAGTGCCGAAAAGGTTAACCATAACTGGTCTAGGGTTTCCTGACGGACTAGAAGACCTTCAAGGTCCCTTCCAATTCTGTTATTCTGTTATTTTATTATCACCTCCTAAAGTCAACCAAGACTATTTGGTAAAACCTGCAGGGACACCTTTACCGTTTTTATATAGTATGTAAAGGATTTGCCAGAACCTGGGGATTTAAACTCATCAGGTGTTACCCATGGGGAGAAGAAAGTTGAAATCATCAGTCTGGGGGGTGCTGATTACCATAGAAGCCCCAACCCTTTTGAGGTGTGTAACCTGTGTGTGACCTTGACTCTTCCAAAGGCAGCAAAGCTTACACTGTGATGCTTTTTCTCTTTCCTTGATGATTCTGACCCCTCCCTGTAGACCTCACTGCTCATTGATATTCTCTGATCATTTTCTTTCTCTCTCTCAGAAGCTTCAATCCATCTTGCCATTCACCCTTTAATTTATTCCATTTTTTTTAGTAGAATGCATATTTCCTGGGTTGGAGGAGTAAAAATATGGGAATTGAAAAGCTGACTTTTCTTTGTTAGCATTGTTCATTGGGCAAACCAAATCATTTCTCCAATGTAATAAAGCCTGGGTGCATAATGTTTGTAGATGTTTGAATTTCAAATTTTGATATAGGTGAAGGCATTAGTGCTCTTAAGTACTCACCGTATTGCCTCTTTGCCATACATGTCATTTGAATTGTGCATTATCTAACATTATAATATGCCCAACCTACTAAATGGAGGCATAAGAATGCAAGATTACTCTGAGAAATTTTGCTCTCAGTATCTCTAGAGACAATCAATTAGCAGATGGTAGAAGTTGTAATGGGCTTATCAAAGAAATGAATTCTTAGCCTGTCATGCAAACAGCCTGGGAAAAAAGCAATTCAGAAGAAACTCCCCCTTAATGAACTCACTAATAAAGGAGAGCTGGAGGGTTCCTATCTTAGTTCTCAAATTTCTGTACTCCAAACAGAAATGCTTGGCATTAAAACTCATTCAAGAAAATTCATATGAATCTCGCTTTCTCGGGCAGTTAAGGGACTTGAAAAATATCATGACATTACAAGCTTCCTTGTGGTGGGAATGTATGGATGCCTACAAGCCAAGAGGCGAGTTAGAAAATGCCCTACCTCAAGCTCCACAGAACTCTAGGGCTTCAAGCTGAAACTGTAATTTTTGCAATTAATGTTGGATCATTAACTGAACTGAAGCAAATTGGCTTAGCTCACCAGAGGAAATTAGGACAGGTGGATGTAAGGATATGATGCCAGTCTAGAAGCAGCATAACAAAACTCCCTGGGCATCTTCTTTGAAATTATCCTAAAACAACTGAAATATGACCGAAAACAATCTGCAGCCTGATTAGGCATGCTTTGTAAAAAAAAATATATATATATTATGGATTTATTTGTGAAGGGTTTTGATCAACTTTTAACTTCCGTACATGCAGGGGTGAAATGCTACCGGTTTGGACCAGTTTGCCCAAACCAAAGTGCTACTGGTTTGCCCGAACTGGTAGTAAAAAAATGCTGCAGATTCAGGCAAACTGGTATTTCCAACAATCAGCTGTGACACACAATTTATATTAGCTAGAATCATCAGATTTCCTGCTTTCTTGCTAATCTAAATCATGTGACATAGCAAATCCCCCCCTTGCTGTTCTACTTACTTTTGCAGATTCAGAAGGCTTCAAATGTTCCTTAATTTACTGCTGTGCGGATACGCCTCTGATGTGCATGCACACTCAAAGCACGCGCTCAGTAGCAGACTCACCAAACCGATAGCAGACGTCAGAAGATTTCACTGCTGCATACATGTAGTCCTCAATGTACAACCACAAATGAACCCAGCATTTCTGTTGCTGATCGAGACATTTTTAAGGTGAATTTTGCCCCATTTTACAACCTTTCTTGTTCCAGTTATTAAGTGAATCATTGCAGTTGTTAAGTTAATATCATGATGGTTAAGTGAATCTGGCTTCCCCATTGACTTTGCTTGTCAGAAGGTCACAAAAGAGGATCACAGGGCCCCAGGACATTGTAACTGTTGTAAATATGAGTCAGTTGCCAAGCATCCATGTCAGAGTTTTGGCAACATGACTATTATTATGAGATAAACCCAGGAGCAAAACACAGCACACAGCACACAAAGTCTTTAGACAATTAGTAGTAGTTTATATACACATATATACAGACACGCATATGGTAGATAAATCCCTTACCACTCAGCTACGGACACAAGGAGAGAAATGAGATACATGACGAGAGGGGGGGGGAGAGAGAAATGCTCTCTAATAGCCACACACACACACACACACACACACACACACACACACACACACACACACACACACACACACACACACACATATATATATATATATATATATATATATATATATATATATATATAGACACCTCTTAAAATGGTAAATGCCTTGTGTGGACCCCACCAGAGTCTTAAATAGGCTATACCCGTGATGGTGAACCTATGGCATGCATGCCAGAGGTGGCACATAGAGCTCTTGCCATTGCCAAATGCTCTTCTGGTTTTTGGTCCCCAAAATGGCCACAAACAGCCCAAAAACAGGCATGTGCATGCCGGCCAGCTGGTCTTTGGTTTCCAGTGCTCTGGCATGTATGAAGATCAGCTGGCTGGCATGCATGCATGTGCAGGAAACCCAAGGATCAGCTGCCCGGCGCACACATGCCTGTTTTTGGGCTGTTTATGGCTGTTTTGGGAGCCAAAACCAGAAGCTCAGCTGGCATGTGCACTGCCCAGCTGATCTTTGGGTTTACGGTGCTCCGGACTGCGCTCATGCATGCACATTCTGGTTTGGGCACTCGGTACCGAAAAGGTTCGCCATCACTGGGATATACCTATATTGCTGAATCATCCTCATTGCACCAGCTTACAGTTTACAGTTTACAAACTTACATCACCTGGCAGCTATTAAATCCTGATTACCTGACAATCCAAATTTTTATCACATGATCACAGGGATGCTGCAATGGTCATAGGGGTGAAAATGATCATAAGTTGCTTTTTTTTCAGTCCCTTTGTAACTTTGTACAGTCAGTAAATGAACTGTTGTAAATCAAGAACTCCTGATATACCTTTTCATGTAGACTACTTTTGCAATTGGTCAAGCAGGCTCACCAACAAACCAAAGGCATTAAATAATTAGCACAATTTCAAAGGAGCAAAAATGATATTTCAGGAAAGAAAAGATGGACTAGAAGTAGAATAGATTAGATATGGACAGTTTAAAATGTAAGAGGATCACAAATGGAATCAGAAAACAAATTAAGGGACCAGTGAAATGTACATTCTGAAACATGAAGCTAAAGCACGCTCTGTTTTTGTTGATCCCACAACCTTGTAACTTTCTTCTGTGACTATGTACCAAGATGACGTCAGTACTATTTGCTCTTCTGGGTATCAATTGTTTTATTTAAATGCTGTCTAGTTCAAAAAGCAGAGTCTGGTGTGCTTTTTAATTAAAGCAGATGGCTTTGGAGGCATCAGCACAGATCACTGACTATTTCTGTTTAACAACTCTTTTCTGATCAGTTTAGAAAGCACTTTTTAAAAAAGCTTCTCTTGTTATTAGCACCAGCAGCTTCATCTTTTCACAGAGAATAAAGCTAGCAGTTCCATGTTGGCTCTTAACTCAGGTTTCTCCAAGTTTTGGAGCAGAATCCTTTTAAATTACAGATGTTGGAAAATATGAATGGGAGGTTGCTGCTCCTTGAGAACATGGGACAATGTTGGTGCCATGAGAATTGGATCTCAAGGTCTATTTTTCTATCTCATTCTCAAAATGTCTTAGGTTTGCTTCTCTTTTTAAAAAAACAGAGGTAATTTATATTGATCAAATGAGAGTCATTGCATAAATAAGTAATTATGGTTTTCATTGTAGCTCCCACTTGAACTCTTGACTCTACCGTTTCCTTTATTCATGATGGTGTCCCAATCATAGAACATCTGAAGGTTCTTACGGGAAGCAGGCCCTAAGTTTCAAATAAAAAAGGCCTCGTTTCATTCCAGTTGGTGATTTGAAGAGTTCAGGGTTTAATTTACATCTGTAAGTCAAGATTCAATGGTAACCCTGCTTTATTCAGAGGTGAAGAAGCTTCTTGGATGAGAAGCAAGATATCTTCATAGAAAGAAAGAAAGGGGGAAGGGAGAGGGAGAGAGGGAGAGAGAGAGAAGAAGAAGAAGAAGAAGAAGAAGAAGAAGAAGAAGAAGAAGAAGAAGAAGAAGAAGAAGAAGAAGAAGAAGAGAGAAAAGAAAGAAAAGAAAAGAAAAGAAAAAAGAAAAACCAGAAACTCTAGTTGCCTCTTGAAAAAGCACCTTTGGGACCACCATGACCTGGATGACTGAGAATCTCCATAGGCACCTACTTTATTCAAGAAGCACATGGTTGGCAATATGTAGTCTAATTTATGATGATCATATTAATCTTAATTTTGTCATATTAGGAAATTAACAAAGAATGAAGCCACAGAGAGCTTTATTTTACTGAAAGTAGAAAAATCCAGTTTATAATAAAGCAAGCAATTTTGGAACAAAAAAGGACTGAGTAATCCTGCTCCCACTGACTCATTTTTTTTGTTATAAATTAAAGTGTCAATTTATATTTAAATATGGGCAATTTGCATATAGTTATGAATCAGTATTAAATGCTTAGCTCCTGCCTGAAAATCTGTAGAATTTCTATCTCATTCTCAGAATACTTTATATTTGCTTCACCTTTTTAAAAAAAATAGAATTAATGACTGGACAGCTTACAACTCAAGAAATGTATTACAATTAAAATACTAACATATTCTTTATTTTAAAACAAGAAAACATAGAAACTTCCAAATTAAATATGCATAGTAGCCAAGATACTTGACTAATTAGCAATTCATCCATGAAATGAATGAAATGCCTTTAACCACTGGTGGGATTCAGCCAGTTCGCATCTATTCGGGAGAACCAGTTGTTAACTTTCTAAGCAGTTTGAAGAACTGGTTGTTGGAAGAAATCTCATTTTGGTTTTTTTCCTCTTTATAGGGCTAATCCTGAAAGGAAGGCAGAAAGGAAACCTTCTGGTGTTGTTTCTAGCCTAATCTTTATTGCCCTGCTTACAGAAACTGCCTCTCCGGTTAACCCTTATTACATTCTAGCAGCTAAGGTGAAGCACACATCGACCTGAGTGATGTTAAGTTGGCCACGCCCACATGGCCAGATGACAACTGAGCTACACCAACCCAGCTGGTCATCAGGGCAGAGAACCGGTTGTTAAATTATTTGAATCCCACCACTGCCTTTAACACATTCTGCACCTCAGGCATGGGAATATAGTTAGGTTACAAAAGGCTAACAGTGTTGGGGCCATTCTGATCTCCAAATGAAGGATGTTCCATAGCGCAGGGGCCACTAAGAAAACATTCATCTTCTAGTCAAGAAGGTGACAAGCAACAGAGAGAAAGCAGAACTGCCTAAAGTTCAGAAGGAACTGGCAGACATGATCTCAGAACCACTGAACTATATCGTTCAAAGACCCTGGAGCACTGGGAAATTACTAGAAGACTAGAAAAGAACTGGTGTAATTCCCATCTTCAAAAAAGAAAAAAAATAGATCCAGGAAACTACTGAGGAAAGTCACTCCTCCTAAAAGAATGAAATACTTTGAGAAATATTTAAAAAGGCAGAATATTATATTTCCCCTAAAAGAGAAATTGAAATCTTAAGTGAGACAGAAACTCAGAGCTTCAGCTCCCTGCCCCCTGCAGATATTTTGTGCCCATTAAGAATACATTGGGCCAGCCTATCCACAAAACAAAAGACCTTCAGCTGCAAGATGATGGGATCATCCTTCAGGGAAAAACCATTCAGCCACAAATGGAACTGCACCACAAGCCCCTTCACTGCATCAGTCCACCCATCAACCAAGCCTGACTAAGAAAACCTACAAGGTTAGCTACGACCCCTACAGCAGCCAATAGATTGCACAGGAACAGGAAGTTCAAATTCAAAGCCCAAGAGAGGGTCTAAATAACCCTCACTCTCCACTCCATGTGGTCAGCTACCCAGAATCACACGTACTTGGTGGTTCTGCATCACTATTAAACCATCTTTCCAATCAGCCTCCATGTTTCCATTGTCTTTCTCCCCACTTGGAACCGAACCTGATGGATATTTCTTCCAACACTACAGACCTATCAGCCTGACCTCAATATCTGGGAAGTTTCTGGAAAAGATAATCAAGAAATGAATCAGTGAACATCTAGAGGCAAACAAAGTCATAACCAAAAGCCAACAGGTTTGTTAAAAACAGATCATACCAGACAAATCTTATTGCATTATTTGACAAAGTGACAAAATTAGTGGACCAGAGGAATGTTGTTGATATAATTTACTTGGACTTCTGTAAGGCATTTGATAAAGTAGACCACAAGCTATTACTTGATAAGATAGAAAAATGTGGGTTAAACAGCATCACCTCCAGATAGATTTGTAACTGGTTAACCAACCAAACTCAACATGTAGTTCTCAGTCGAAATTCATCTGCATGGAGGGACGTATGCAGTGGGGGCCAAGGCTCTGTTTTAGGCCTAGTACTCTCCAACATCTTCACAATGATTTGGATGAGGGGATAGCAGGGGAAATAATCAAATTTGCAGACAACACCAAGCTGGCAGGAATAGCCAACACTTCAGAAGATAGGCCTAAGTTACAGAAGGTTCTTGACAGATTTGAACATTGGACACTAGGTAACAAAATGAAATTCAATGGGGAAGAAAAGAAAGGTTCTACATTTAAAGAAGAAAAAACAAATACACAGGTATAGTATAGGTGGTACCTGGCTCAATAGTAGTAACTGTAAGAGGCATCTTGGAATCCCGGTGGAGAATCACTTAAATGTGAGCAAGCTGTGTGCTGCTGCTGCCAAAAAAGCAAACACAGTTCTAGGCTGCATCAACAGGGGAATAGAAACAAGATCATATGAAGCATTAATGCCACTTTATAATGCCTTGGTAAGAGCACATTTGGAATACTGCATTCAGTTATGGTTGCCACGATGTAGAAAAGATGTGGAGACTCTAGAAAGAGTGCAGAGAAGAGCAACAAAATGATTAGGGGACTGGAGGCAAAACATATGAAGAACGGTTGCAGGAACTTGGTATGTCTAGTTTAATGAAAAGAAGGACTAGGGGAGATATGATAGTAGTGTTCCAATGTCGCAGAGGCTGCCACAAAGAAGAGGGAATCAAGCTATTCTCCAAAGCAACTGAGGGCAGGACAAGAAGCAATGGGTGGAAACTCATCAAGGAGAGAAGCAACCCAGAAATAAGAGAAAGATTCCTGACAGTTGGAACAATTGACCTGTGAAACAACTTGTCTCTAGAAGTTGTAGATGCTCCAACGCTGGGAGTTTTAAGGAAGAGATTGGACAACCATTTTTCTGAAATGGTGTAGTGTTTCCAGCCTTAGCAGGGGGTTAGACTAGAAGACCACCAAGGTCCCTTCCCTCTCTGTTATTCTATTCTGTTCTAGTCACACCACCCAATACTTTATTGGAATCTGCAGCATTCCCATTTCCTTGATCTATTGAATAGATAGAGCTTCTTGGAAAAAAGGCGATTCCACTGGTACCCTGGCCCCAAGTAATGCAGGGCTTTAAAGGTAACCACCAGCACCTTGAATTGCACCTGGAAACATACCAATAATCAATGCAGGTCATCCGGAATCCATCTTATGTGTGGCATGTATCTTGCACTATTTACTACATGCACAGCCACATTCTGCTTTTGTTGAAGTTTCTGAATGGTCTGAAAGATTGCTTTCCAGAACTTGTGATCAAAGAGTAGGACCATCTTGAGAAAGCCCACTCTTATCTTACGTGTCATGTTGGCTTTTCCTCAAATGACTTTTCTATATAACTGGGAGATATCCTACATAATACGTGTACCATCTGGAACATAGTTACAAAGCGATCTGTGCATTTTAAATCCTTACTCCCACAATTCTCTCATCCTGTCTTATGTCTCTCTTCAGTGTTTCAAGAACCAAAATAAACAAAAGGGGGGACAATGAGGACCCTTATTCCTCTTTGTATCTCACATCATTGACTCAAGGAGCTTACAGCATCAACAAATGATTGTAATATTATTACCCTCAAGATGTGTTTTGAACAGCATGGCATTAGAAGGTGTACTCTAACCCTAACATCCTTTGTGATAAAAGCAAATACTTATTTCAGGTGTACAGTATGTCCATTTCTTTCACTACTTGATATTTTATTTTCACTATTGGTTTTCCTGTTCATAGCATTTTTTTTGGGGGGGGGGGGTGAGGAAGCTTTTTAACTAATCAGGGTTGTTTTTCATCCCCTGAAATAGGCAGAACATCTTGGAGCTGGATTCTTAGCTGTGAAGATGCAATGACTCAACACGATCTGAACAGAAAACTAATTCATTTCTAGAGAAACTTTACGCAACCTAATGTTCTTCATCCAATGTTATTTTTGTCTCTTGTGAAATTTGGCACTGAATTCCAAAACATTCTCAAACAGATTGGCAAAGACCATTCTGAAAAACATCTCTATGACAGTAGAGTTAGTTATAAATGTCGGCAGACCCAATAACACAGTGTTCCCAAACAGATACAAAGCTGGAAAGGTAGATTAAATCACTCTTTATTTATATAGATAAGTATAGAAGGTGCCTCACTGGCAACTCAACCAAAAGAAGAACAGCTTAAAAAGGTGGAAAATTATTTTATATACCAAGCAAATTGTTTTTGGAGTATGTTTTTTCGTTGGTTAAAATCAATTAACTCATCTCTGATGTAGTATATATGCTCAGTAGCTCTAGCATGTAACATGTAGCATCCTGTAATTTGTTAGTACAATCTTGTTAATGCTCATCTAAATATTCAGGAGGTGTGGTTTTCCCATTATAATAAATTTGCAAATCCCCAAAGTTCAAGCCAGTGTCCTCTCCTTATATGGCTGTAAACTCCTCATTCATTGCTTGCCTTGTTCTTAACCTACTAGAAACATTAATGAAATAATTTCCTACTTGCCGAAAGCATTAATCAAAGCTCAACCTCACTGCTGCCCTCAGAAATATCAAGATTTGGAAATGTAATCAAACTCCAGGTACATATTAACATATGTGGTGGACATGTACAAAAAAAAACCTGGATGTAAATACATACATAGTTATTAAAAATGTTAAGGCAACATATAGACTATAAGCCAGAATTATTTTTGTTAGGCATATTGCCAGAGAAATATGATAAAGGGAATGTATATTTAATATTGCATGTTTTGACAGCAGCAAGAATTGCATTTGTGCAACACTGGAAAAATGAGGAAACACCTACAGAAGAAGAAATAATTAAGAAAATATTAGACTGTGCAGAAATGGAGAGACTAACACTGATGAAAACGAAGACACCGAATATTTTCAAACTTGGGATTTGTTTTATCAGTGGTTGGATAACAGAGGTAGAAACTAGGAGTTTAGTATTGCTATGTAAACAAATGACTCAGACAGTACACTGTTAACTAAGCACTCATTGTTTATAAAGCGAAAATATATAAATAAAATAAAATAAAGAAGGAAGAAGTCCCACAAAGAGTTGCACACAAGACACTTCTGATTGTGTTCTGAAGTTACATCTCAATGAATTTGAGAAACTATAGGGCAAAAGAAATTTGAGGACTATACCATGGATAACATACATCTGAAAAATCAGATTCCTGAGTGCCTTATTTTTTCCTGCCTTCTGTTGAAGGAACTATGCCAATATACTTTCTTCTAGGGAAGGTTTGGTTTCTTCTTTGATACTCTTCAAAATGGCATTATAGTTACTACTTTTCAAATATATAGAATAGAGTAGAGTAGAGTAGAGTAGAGTAGAGTAGAGTAGAGTAGAGTAGAGTAGAGTAGAGTAGAGTAGAATAGAATAGAATAGAATAGAATAGAATAGAATAGAATAGAATAGAATAGAATTCTTTATTGGCCAAGTGTGATTGAACACACAAGGAATTTGTCTTGGTGCATATGTTCTCAGTGTATATGAAAAGACAAGATACATTCGTCAAGAATCATAAGGTACAACACTTAATGCAGTGGTGGGTTTCAAAACATTTTGGAACCTACTCTGTGGGTGTGGCCTCCTTTGTGGGAGTGGCTTGCTGGCCATGTGACCTGGTGGGAGTGGCTTGCCGGCCATGTATTTTCTTTCTTTCTTTCTTTCTTTCTTTCTTTCTTTCTTTCTTTCTTTCTTTCTTTCTTTCTCTCTCTCTCTCTCTCTCTCTCTCTCTCTCTCTCACTCTCTCCTTCCTTTTGTCTCTCTGTCCCTTTTTTCTTTCATCTCTCTTTCTCACTCTTTTTCTTTCTTTTTTCTTTTTTCTTTATTTCTTCCTTCCTTCCTTTCTCTCTCTCTCTCTCTCTGTCAGTCTGTCTGTCTCTCTCTGTGTGTGTGTGTGTGTGTGGCAGTGGTGGGTTTCAAAAATTTTTGGAACCTCTTCTGTAGGTGTGGCCTGCTTTCCAGGTCCACTGGTGGAACCTCTTCTAACCGGTTCGGTAGATTTGACAAACCGGTTCTACCGAATAGGTGCGAACTGGTAGGAACCCACCTCTGACTTAATGATAGTTATAGGGTACAAATAAGCAATCAGGAAACAATTCATATCAATATAAATTGTAAGGATACAAGCAACAAAGTTACAGTCCTGCAGTTATAAGTAGGAGGAGGTGGGTGATAGGAACGATGAGAAGACTAATAGTAATAGTAATGCAGCCTTGATGTCAGCTTCTGCTTTGCTGTTGCTTCAGCTGCCATGAAACGGAGAGGGAGGGCACGGTATTTTGGGTGGGGTTACTCATTGTGCTGGAGGAATGTTCTGGAGTTCTCTGGATGGACAGACTACGCATGAGTGGGGGTTTTCCTGCTTAGACTAACAGCACCGACATTCCATCTTCATGATGCCTTTTGAAGTTATCTCACACCTGACACTTGAAGGACTTATGATTGGACTGGGCTTATGATGCCAGGGGGTGTGGAAAGGGCTATTCTATATATCAACTGCTTTTGCGCCTAATTAACCAGACTTTGCTATGCAACCGCTCTCTAGCCATATGTAATTAGTAAAAGTACTTTTGATTTCCTACATATGGAATCTTTGGGTCTTTCTTTCCTAATTATATTATGGAGGGATGCTGACACTTAGTGAATAGTTTGACAGTGGTGAGGGAATTATTTGTTTAGCAGAGTAATGGCATTCGGGAAAATAGGGAGGGAAAACAAGAAATAAAAGAAAGTGAATGTTCAGACTCATACACTTATTAGTTGGTACAAGAAAAGAAACTGAAGACAAGCTATTGAAGGTGAAATTATTCACAAATATCCAGGCCATGGCCCAAAGGAAGATATAAAGTGTTCCAAACTTGCAAATAGGAAGAGATTTATGTGCAGGTGCAGGACCTGAAAGGATTGAATAATTACACTTTATCTATCTAGGCTGAAATGTAATTTAAAAATCCATTCCCTATATTATTACTACATTTAAATAGTGAAAGTAAGATAACATCAAACAGAAGGAAGGATCGTCCCTGAAGGATGGAAAATCTGAAGGGTCGGGACTGTGTGAAGTAGGATACACAGGAAAATGATATGGCTACCTAGTTGGAAATTGATCTGTCTGTCCATCTATCTAGCCACCATCTATCTATTTATAATATCATCTACTATCTATCACATTTATATGGAAGCCTGTTTCACAAAAAGTGACTTTGTTATTGCTTAAATAACAAATATATTTAAGCAATCATTATAAAATATAAAAAGTCATCATTAAAAAAAGCCTCTAAAAGATTTCAGTTATATAAACCACACTGAGAAAGTAAAGATCAACCACAATGGACTTATCTAAGAACATCTCCAGTTCTCCAAGATCCTGTAGGCATGAGAATGCAACAAAGTTCTGAGGGACTTCCAGAATGCTAATTGTTGGGGCCCCGCCAGCAGAGCTGGCAGCAGATTCAGATAGTGAGGAGGCTGGGGAGGAATATGGCCAGTCTTGGAGTCTTGGGAAGGTTTGTATGAGGGGTCTGCATTGAAGGCAGAGAGGGGACCAAGGCCATCTGATAGTTATTTGCTGCCTCCGGAGCCTCTGGAATCTGTCATCAGCGAGCAGGGGTGGGTTGCTCCGGCATTACTGCCAATTTGGTGCATGCAAAATTTTTCACAGGCTGTTTGTGAAGCCTTGCGGACTGCTAATGGCCATAATTTCCAGCCGTATAAATAATGTTATTGTTTTTATTAATTACTTTATTAATTTATTAATTATTATTATTAATATTATGTTAAATCTGTTCTTAAGATTACCCACCTCAAAATGTCAGAAAACCATGTCACCAGTTTTCAGCAGTTGACATCTATGACTCTTGGAAGTGCAGAAAGGAGCCAATTGGAGGCTTCATGGAGCTCTGAAATCTAAAGTTGAACCTTCCATATATCTCGCCCCATTTTACCTATTTCTTTCATGGTCAAAACTCTGGCATTGTTAACAGCTGACAGATGCAGAATTGTTCATGGAAGCAAAGAGGGAAAGTTCCCTTTGGATCTTTCCCCTCTAGGTTAGAATTATCCCTCTGACTTTCTAAAGGACAATTCCAACAGATACCAACCAGATTTGATTTCAGTCTGGCAGCTTGTCAGCTTGTCAACAAGATTGCCTTAAATTTTACATTAGCAAGGCTTATCTATAAATTTGCTGGGAGAATCTCTTAAACCCAAACATCAGAAAAAGCCATTTATAGTCCATGGGTAATGATCATGCTTTATTCTTTCCAAAGCTGTACTAAGGGCAACGATTTCATGATGCCAACTGAAATGTTCAGGCTTAGGTTGGCGGAATGTTCTTAACTGAACATCATGAAAATGTAGCGGATGTGGAAGCCTTTTGGTAGACAGACAGCTATATAAATTTAATGAATGAATGAAGAAACACACTCTCTCTCTCCCTCCCCTCCTTCCCTCCCTCCCTCCCTCCCTCCCTCCCTCTCTCTCTCTCTCTCTCTCTCTTTCTTTCTTTCTCATAGTCATCCAATCTTTTCTTGAAAACCTCCAGCAGTGAAGCACCCACAACTCCAGGAGACAAACCGTTTCATTGATCCATAGTAGCAATAGCAATAGCAGTTAGACTTATACACCACTTCATAGGGCTTTCAGCCCTCTCTAAGCGGTTTACAGAGTCAGCATATTGCCCCCACAGTCTGGGTCCTCATTTTATCCACCTCGGAAGGATGGAAGGCTGAGTCAACCTTGAGCCGGTGAGATTTGAACCACCGAACTGCAGCTAGCAGTCAGCTGAAGTGGCTGCAGTACTGCACTCTAACCACTGCGCCACCTCGGCTCTTGCCTTTGCTATTAGGAAATTCCTCCTTTTTTCCACATTGAATCTCTCCATCCATTGCTTCTTATCATGCACTCAGATGCTATGGAGAGTAAAGACCTCCTCTTCCCTGTGGCAACCCTTCAACAATTAGAAGATGGCTATCATGTCTCCCCTAAGCCTTTTCTTTGTTAGAGTGAACATACCTAGTTCCCTTGGCCATTCATCATATGATTTAGCCTCCAGACCTCTAATCATCTTTGTAGCTCTTCTCTGAACTCTTTCTAAGGCCTCAGTATCTTTTGTGTGTGTGTGTATGTATGTGTGTGTGTGTGTATCCTGTATGCAAGTATAAATGTGTTCACACTGCATTCCCACTTCTGGTTACTGCATTCCAAATCCAAGTCATGGTCATCATTATCATCATGGAATCAGATGGGATCATTGAATCCATTCCCTCTTGAATCATGACAAATGGCTGCCCAGCCTCTCCTTGAAGCATTGAGCGAGGGACACCTATACTTCTCTGGAAAATAGCTGAATAATTCCACTGTTCTTAGTATTATTCTAATCAGATTGTACTCATCATATTATGGAACAGTTAAACCTTGATTTAAGAGACTAATAAGAGAAAATCGATATACATTAATTCCAAATTGGATTTTTTTCACATGCATATTTTGCATATTTTATATACTTTATGAATATATAAAATGGAAAATTAATTTAAGCACATGCATTTTATTGCATTTTACTCATTTATGAAATGTCAGATGGCTATTGAAAGCATATCATGCATGGCCATTTTTGAAAGTTGTATCCATATCTGATAAATCGAAGTCCATAAATAAGAGGTTTTTTTGCACTGAGTTAACAATGACTATAAACTAAGAATAACTGTTTGATGTCATGGTTAAAGCATCTTGTCAGATGCCATGAATTAATGAGTTCTAGCCCCTGCCTTAGATTCAAAGCCAGCTGGGTGACCTTGGGCCAAACACTTTCTCTCAGGCCCAAGGAAGGAAGCAATCACTAACCATTTCTGAAAAACCTTGCCAAGAAAAATGCAGGAATTTGTCCAGCTTGTCTCCAAGAATTGGATGGAAAGTAAACAAAACCTAAATATATGAAACAACAGCAACAACATAAGTGGAGCATTTCAGTATTAGTACTTATTCTCACCAGCTCCAAACTGATCGGTGTCAATTTATGGTAGCCTTCTATACAAGGGTAATGGTCTGATAACTTGAATTATAACTACCAGAATTTCATGCTACTACGTGAGGATACTCAGATGGGGAAGTTGCTTTATCAGCTCTTTTTCCCATGATAAAGAATACATATGTTAAATAACTCTAGAACCAAGTAGCCTAAATTACTCTGGTGAAGTTATCTTAGATAACTATTGTAGAAAGCAGCATCTTCCTTGTAGAACATTAGTACCTATCCCTCTCCTAGAAAAATGAATATTTTAGGAAATATTAAAAGGGAAGACCATTTCCCTAAAAAGAGAAGTAGAAACTCAGAGCGGCAGAAAACTCATCCCCCCCCCCCACCTTTGTCAATGGGCCATTAAGACCTGAGCCAGTATACTCTATATAACAAACATCCACCCTTCAGGCAGAGCCATTACATTTCACTTCATTGCACCACCCACCAAGTTTCAACAAACTTAGCACACAGACAACCTACAAAGCTAGCTATGACCTCTGACAGCAACCAATCAAGATACTCTTCCTGTGCCCCAGGAAGTTCAAAGCTCAGAGAGGGCATAAAACCTAGGGACTCTCAGCATCTCTTCCCTGTTTCACCCAGGAGCTCCAAGGCGTGTGATCTTGTCCACCATTAACCATCTTTCCAAACAGCCCTCCATGTTTCCAGTGTCTTTTTCCCCACTTAGAACTGAACCCAGATGGACATTTCTTCAACATCCTCCATTTGTAATGAAGTCCAGAGGCATTTGCAGAAAGGGAAAAATAAATAAGTCAAGGTGTGTCTGTGCAATTAATATCCCGTCGTTTTTTTTCCCATGTGTCATGAGAAACATGAAGAAAAGGGGTGGAGCTTTGTTTACGTGATTTTGGCCACCATCTTGATGGGTTGTTGTTGTTTTTTACCTCCCCTTCCCCCCTCCCCTCCCCTCACCCAGCAGCTGCTCCTGATAAAAACATTCCATATACTTGAAAACAGGCCTTTAAGTTAGCAGATTCTTAGGCTGAACCCTCTGGAGCAATCTCCCTGTCTATGGATCCTCTAAAACCTCTGCAATATTAAATATTTGAAGAGTGATCACTGTATTCTTCTCCACGCTTCTCTATGAACTAGCAAAAGAGAATTCTACATAGGCCCTGCTTTATCCAGTTAAAATTAAACCCCCCCCTCAAAAGTCCACAAACACTGGTGAATGAACTGTTGCACTTCTTTTCCACACAGCATAATGTGTGCTTGGAGAAGACTGCAGAGTGAGTTGCATCTAGAATTTTGTTTGTATGTTTCTGTTGTGCCAGAACCAAAGTGAAAATTACTTTTTATTTAATTTTTCGTCAACCTCTAGGCTGGCACTGGAGGATCGGAACAAAAAAGGAAAATGTAATTAAAGAGAGACTTTGCCACTGCGTCAAAAAGCTGCAGCAGAAAAGCAAGGTGTGAAATCTCAGATCATTTCTGGTTATTATATCTTAAATTGTCATCAGGCTTTGAGAAAAGAAGCTCTCCTGGCCTTTCTTGCCACAACAGCAGCTCTAAATGCCAAATGGGTTCCTCTATTATCACTTAAGGAATTAGAAATTCAAGGTCACCACGGACAAAGTAGCTGCTGTGGACCCTTGGTGGAATTGGTTTATAAGTCATTTAAGAATACGTCTAATTTTCTACTTCCTTTTTTTTTCCAATTAAAAGTCCAAGATTAAGGTCATAAAAGAGAGATTAGCCGCTTAAAGTTATAAAATGTAGATTAGAGAATCAGAGTCTAAATCTTTCACAGAAACAGTATTTAATGGATGTGTTAAATTTATATTTACTGACAAAGAACTAAAAGGAGACTAGTATAGCTAGTCAAGTTATTTAGCTCTTGTCAGGTAGCCATACGCTTCTGGGATCTGAACACAGATTACTAACATATTAGGTACATGTATTAACGTCTAAGTCCATATTTGGGTAGACCAGATTCCCTGATAAAAATAACCACTTAATCTCTCCCCTGGTATAGTTGAAAAGTGAGGAGAGTCTGTGACTTAGAGGTTAATACATCTGTCTAATATGTAAATAGCCCGGGTTCAAATCCCAGAAGGGTATGGCTAGCTGGTGAGGTTAAATAGCTTGAAATAGATCTAAACTATATTTATTTCTTTGTTGGTAATATAAATTTAACACCTAAATAGTTTGTCGTGAAAGAGACTGCCTGCGCAGGCTCCTGGATTGGGGCTGAAAGGCAAAAGCGGAATCAGTATGCTCTGTCTAGAGAGAGGGTTGCTCCCCGCTTCAGTCCGATTTGTCCAAACCATTAGTGGGCGGTGACGGGAACTCTACCCACCCACTGGACACTTCTGCGCATGCGCAGCGGCTTCTGCACAGAAGTGTCATGCATGTCTGACAGAGCGTGTGCACGAGCAAACCGCTAGCAAAAAAATAGAAACCCACCACTGGCTCCATCCCATATTGGGTAGACCAGGTTGCCCTGATAAAAAATACTTATTAATGGATGGTGTGTATGCCAATTATGGGGATGTTGGTGGTTGCTTGCTTCTTGTCCCCCCTCTCTTGGTGAAATCTGAATTCCAGGGAGAGTAAACGAACCAAGAAAGATTAGTTTCTGAATTGAGTTTTTGGCATAGTTTTGCCAAACTTCTTTCCTAAGAGAATAGTAGGAAGCAGATGAGAGGATATATGTGCACATATAGGTAATCCTTGTTATCTATTTAGCAACTGTTCACAGATGACGGCGATGAAAAAAATAATGTTACAATAAATTCTCACGGTTATGACCTTTGTAGGTCTGTGAAACAAGGAAAGCTGACATAAGAGCACAACCATGTTTCCACTTAATGACCACTTCACTTAAGAACTTTGTTACCAATCCCAACTGTAGTTGCCAAACAAGTACCACCTGTAGAAATCGTGGCCACAATTGGTGTTCTAAAGCCAAGGTACATAAATACATGGTATAAACCTTCATTTTAATTTTTTTATCATCCTTATGATTCTTATAGATCTTTACCTTTATTTTAAGAGGGAAAAGAATGTTATGATTTAATGTCAGAAATTGGGATGATATTTATGGAAAGAAAGGTTCAGAAAGTTGATTTCTCCTTACTAGCATAACATTGTCATTTTTTTAAAGTTATCCAAGATATCATAGCAAATATTTTCTGCCAAGTTCGGCGAAATTTTTCTTGTAATCTGGGTCCAATAAATCTTTAAAAGAAACATGGTTTGTGGGCATATACACATGCCTACAAGCAAGCACAACAGTACTGATGTTTTCTGAAAGTTTGTCATTGTTTTTCCTTCTTTTGGTTTATACCCCACTTTCTGTCCCCAGCAACTTGCCAAATAACTGTTATTAATTTATTATTAATGCCTATTAACATATTCTTTCTACTTGAAGCCACTAAATGTCCTGTAACCAAAGTTACCGAGCAACAGCAGAAGCACTGATACTGACTATAAAAGCTGCAAGCAACAAATGTTATCGGAAATGTATATGGCTTATAACTTTACAAACCTTTACAAAAACTTTTAGAGAGAATGGAGAACTGTTGTGACTCTGAAGGTTCATTCTATACTTGGGGAGGAACAGGGTGCTCTGCAGAGTGGGGTCAAAAAAGTCAAATGACAACTGTATGATCATGTAATTGAAGTCTGACACTTCCTATTTGTTAACTGGCAAAGGTTGAACAACCAAAAATTGTTCTTACGCCCCAGATATCTAAAGAAATAACCTGATGTCTGCAGTCATTAAAAAGGAGGTAATTTCTTTTAAACTGTTTCAAATTTAAATAGGTATAGACTAGAGGAAGGGAAGGGATGGGATGGGATGGGATGGGATGGGATGGGATGGGATGGGATGGGATGGAAGGGAGTGGAGTTGGGTGGAAGGGAAGGGAATGAAAGTGAAGTGAAGTGAAGTGAAGAGGATGGAATGGAATGGAAGGGATGGATGGGATGGGAAGAGAGTGTAGTGGAGTAGAAGGGAAGAGAATGAAAAAGGGAAGGGAAAGGAAGGAAAAGGAAAGGAAAGGAAGGGAAAATAGGCTTTTCTACTTGCTGGATAAAGCAAAGCTTATCCTTCCTTTGTTCTTCCTGGAAAAGAGAAGCAAAATAGTGTATTGTTGATTTTTTGATTTCCTGTCCTCATTTTAATTTAATCCAAATATTTCCATTGAACTTCCCTAACTTTATGAGTTCCTTCACTGAGCCCCCCCCCCCCCCCCCCGGCTAAACTTTCACAAAATAAGCTGTATGGTTTTGCTTACTGATGCTCTCTCTCTCTCTCTCTTTTTTTTTTTTTTTACATTTCAGTTAACCTGGAACTTCCAGACATCCTTTCCTTGTGAGGATGAATTTTCAAATAATTGCAAGTGATGCATATTGATCCTCGGACTGTGAATGTATTTTATAGCTTGTTGAAGAATGCTATAGAGCAGTGCTGACAAATCTTTTCAGCACTGAGTGCCCAAACTGGTACATGCGTGCATGCATGTACGTCCATTGTGCTGGAGCACTGGAACTTAAAGACCAGCTGGCCAGTGTGCGTGACTGTTTTTTGGGCCGTTTTCAGGCCATTTTTCTGCTCTTTTCAGGCCAAAAAAACAGCCCCCAAAAAACCGACCTGAAATTTAACTCAGCAAATCCAAAGCAAAGCGTATTTTTGTAGCTTGTCCAGGGTGATTTCTTCTCTTTCAGCAAGAGTCTTAGGTAAACTGTCTTTCTCCTCAAGGGTTGAATGCTCTTGATTCAGCAAATATCGATCTGTTTATAATAGTGCTGAAAATGGCCTATAGCAAAGATTCAACATGGTTTTGTTTTTTAATTTCAATTGTATTTATTCTGAACAGATGCCTTGCCAGAATTTGGGTGGATTTCAGAAGGAGGGATGGATTGTATTTTCAACATTGATTGTTGATCTGAATTGGTTTTCTCCAAACATACGCTTTCACCTAGATGTTATTTAATGATGCCCCTACGGAGCTTCCAGATGATATTTGTAGTGAACAAGCTCTACCTACAAATTCCTATCTTTTGTTTCTCCAAAGATATGGAATGAACTTTCAGAGTTACAAAAGTAATCTTCACTCAACTTTTAGAAAAGATTGTAATAACATATATTTTTTTTTAAAAAAAAACTGGCCTTAAGAACTGTTTGTCATGTTTTTGTTTTATGTTTTATAGTGCTGGACTATATATGAAATAAATGCCTAGATGCAAGAGCCGAGGTGGCCCAGTGGTTGGAGTGCAGTACTGCAGGCTACTTCAACTGACTGCTAGCCTGCAGTTCAGCAGTTCAAATCTCACCGGCTCAAGGTTGACTCATCCTTCCATCCTTCCGAGGTGGGTAAAATGAGGACCCAGTTTGTTGGGGGCAATAGGCTGACTCTGTAAACCACTTAGAGAGGGCAGTAAAAGCACTATGAAGTGGTATATAAGTCTAAGTGCTATTTCTAAGATCAGCCCGTCAACCCTAGAGCCATCTTTGGAGTATCTTCAGGGTTGCCTCCTTCCTTCCTTCCTTCCTTCTCCTTCCTACCTTCCTACCTTCCTACCTTCCTACCTTCCTACCTTCTTTCCTTTCTCTCTTTTCTTTCTTTCATGGGTTTTGCTTTCATTTTTAAATAGAATCCTCAATGTGGCACATGATCAAGAAGAAAAAAGCTGGAGCACATAAATAATATAATCAGAAATGTAAACTCACCCAGTTAATTTGTAGGGTCAAAAAAAGACAAACACCAAAGATGAAAACAATACTATTCCATAGTATTGTGAATACTAGAAAGAGACTATACAAGATAGCAGATTAGATCTGGCAGCCCTTTGAAGGCAGGAACAAGAAATACTGGAACTCTATTTTATTGATGTCGGCTATAATAACAGAATCTTGAAAACCTGACACTATTCCTCTCTCTTACATTAAAAGCAATCAAGGAGGGACTATCTTGAGTTTCTTTCTGTTTTTCTGAATTAAGTGGCTGTTTTCATGTTTTCCTAATATTTTCCTCCATATTCCTCTATACATGATTGGATGTTCTTAGCAGATATTGTTCTGTACAATTTCCAGAGTGACTCAAGTCGTGATTGTTTGCTGTCCTGTTATGATACTTTGGTTTATTGACCGCATTTCCTTAAAATGACTGCAATCCTGCATGGAGGGGAATTCTTACGTCACCTGCTTCCCAGTTCCTTGGCTCAAGCCAGATCTTTACTCAGACCAAATAGCATCCAAAAGTAAATCAGAGTCCAAGGCAAAGTATTGCTCAAAGTTCCAATTTATTAAGAGAGCCTCCCGGTTTTCCCCGCCCAGTTGAAAGTTCAAGATCTTTCCCCCACACCCACAAGATCATCACGTGGTCCAATCTTCCACTGCAATGCTGGCAGTTGCACCCATCCAGTTCCGGTCAGGTGCAGAGGTGCAAAGACAAAGGATGACCTTGGCTTTCTAGAAAGAATTTTGTTATGGCTAACTAGCATTGAACTCCAAACAATCCCTCCTCCCCTTTCCCCACAATAGAAAATGCATAGTAGAATAATAGAAAGTGTGGTAGGCCAAAGATCCAACAGAAAAGATGGCTGCAGGCTGACATACTCCTTCTTTCCACTTCTGCCATATATGTCTGATGTCTTATTCCTGACACTTGTTTCTTTATGTTGAAATCATTAGGAGCTCATCTTCTGTTCCTTCCCATAAGTCATCCTGTATAAAACTATAACTGTCAATTATTGGGCATAATGCCCAGTTGCAAAATGATCAATACGCTGTAATTTTATCTTGGAAGTGATAGAAATTTTATAATGCAAGAGAGCAATGATGCCGTAGTACAAGGATCTCCAACCTTTCTGTGAGTGCGTGCTCACAATTTCGGTGTGCGGAGAACCGCTGGTAGAATTACCTTATGTGAAACCCACCTCTGCAGAGAAGACGTGATAGTAGTATTCCAATATTTGAGAGGCTGCCACAGAGAGGAAGGGGTCAAGCTATTTTTCAAGACACCTGAAGGGCAAACAAGGAATAACTGATCAAGGAGAAATTCAACCTAGAAATAAGGAGAAATTTTCTCCATCACTGGAGGCTTTCAAGAAGAGATTGGACTGCCATTTGTTGGAAATGGTGTAGGGTCCCCTGCTTGGGCAGGGGGTTGGACTAGATGACTTATAAGGCCCCTTCCAATTCTGTCTGTGTCTGTCTGTCTGTCTGTCTGTCTGTCTGTCTGTCTGTCTGTCTGTCTGTCTACCTACCTACCTACCTACCTACCTACCTACCTACCTACCTACCTACCTACCTATCTATCTATCTATCTATATCTATCTATCTATATCTAATCCAATGGTTGCAAAAAGAAAGACAAAAATCCTGAGATGAGGGCTTCTAAGGCAGTGCTCTTAATCTCACAGTGGAGCAGGTTGAAACTCTTTTAAAGCAGCTGCAGCATAAACAAAAGTTCAGGAACGTTTACCTTCACAAGCTATAATGGCAGAATGGTGCTGTATATATGAAATATCTTTTATGGGCAATGAAATGCACACACAGTGAAATGCATCTGTCTTGTCTCTTGTAGCAGTCCTTTACACTTTATAGAGTCAGCATCTAAGTCAAATAAATAAATAATTCATCTCTCTATTAAAGCATTTGGCCCTGACTGTTTAGCCTGAAAAAATTGCAGGAATGGTTGGAAAAATGGTAAATAATTGGGCTGGCCAGCAGTTTAGATCCAAAGATGAAGATGCTGCGGAGGTACTATGTTCAGAGAGCGCCTATTTACATCTCTTAAAATAGTGTTTTTCCTAAGATATCATGACTACCTGGGAAAGGAACAGTTTGATCAATGATCAAATTTGGAAGCTTAATGGACAACCAATTAAGTATGAGCCAACAGTGTGGCTGTGGCAGCCAAAAAAGCCAATGCAACCCTAAATTTCATTAACAGAGGGATACAATCAAGATCAAGTGAGATACTAATACAATTCTATAAAACCTTGGTAAAACTACATCTAACATACTGCATCCAGTTTGGTCACCATGCTATAAAAAAAGATGTTAAGACCCTAGAAAGACTGCAGAGAAGAGCAGCAAAGAGGATTAGGGGACTGGAGGCTAATACATATGATGAACGCTTGCAGGAACTGGGCATGGCTAATCTAGTGAAGAGAAGGACCAGGGGGAGACATGATACAGTGTTGCAATATTTGAAGGGCTGCCCCAGAGAGGAGGGGGTCAAGCTATTTTCCAAAGCACCTGAAGGCCAGACAAGGAATAAGGATAGAAACTGAACAAGGAGAGATTCAACTTGGAAGTAAGGTGAAATTTTCTGACAGTGAAAGCAACCCACCAATGGAACAATTTGCCTTCAGAAGTTGTGGGAGCTTCATCATTGAAAGCCTTCAAGAAGAAACTGAGCTGCCATCTGTCAGAAATGGTGTTGGATCTCCTGCTTGGGTGAGGGGTTGGGCTAGATGATCTACAATGTCCCTTCCAACTCTGTTAATCTGTTAAACCAGCATTGTTATTTTTTTTTAAAAAAAAACTACAACACTAAAGTAAAATCAAATGATGACGATGATGTTATCCATTCAGTCATGTCTGACTTTGATAATTCTATGGGCCAGGTAATTCTATGCACATCTTTTGATCTGCAATATTTCTTTGAAGTTTTTTATGTTCTAGTTGGTATCAGCCTTGATAGTGTCAAACCACTGTGTTCTTTCGCGAGTTGATTTCTTTTTACTGCTAACTCTTCCAAACATAATTGCTTTCTCCAGTGAATTCCCCTGCATGATATGGCCAAATAAGTGATACAGAGTTTGTAATTTTGCTAGAATCAAATACATGATATAAAATACCTAGCAAACAAAGATAAAACAATGCATTAAAATGTGACGTCCATTGTCATAATAGGGCATTAATTGATAGTACTGATGATGTTACCTAGTTGGGTAAAGAATGTCTGCCTTAAAACAACCAAGCTTAGAGAGGACCAATGGCCCCACAATGCACTAATTACCTGTGCAAGTGTAAATCTAAAATATTAGAAGTAAACATTTATCATATAAAACAAAATACCTAGCATACATTAAAGTGACAAATTAAACAGAAGTTACCATTTCCGTAATCACTTATGCCGCATTTTCACTGTGGCAAGACAGAATTTGGCTACTGCACAAGTGATAAAAGGTTTTAAATCTTCTAGGAGATGGTTCACATAGAAATTGTCTGGCCTTCCTGGAAATTTTACATATTAGGGGCAGATAGAAGCAGACCTGATATCCCTGTGGAATTTACAATGTAATAATGCATGCAATATGGTTTCCATTTTCTTGTTGCCATGTGGCAGGCACATGGCAACAAGAGCCAAGGTGGCGCAGTGGTTAGAGTGCTGTACTGCAGGCTACTTCAGCTGACTGCTAGTTCGGCATTTCGGCTGTTCAAATCTCACCGGCTCAGGGTTGACTCAGCCTTCCATCCTTCCGAGGTGGGTAAAATGAGGACTCGGATTGTTGTTGGGGGCAATATGCTGACTCTGTACACCGCTTGGAGAGGGCTGAAAGCCCTATGAAGCAGTATATAAGTCTAACTGCTATTGTATTGTTATTGTTACACTGAGGTAATGGGGGGTGGTTGGAGTATCTGCCCTGTAGCAGTGCATATAGTTAAGTCCACACATGAATTGCTATGTTTGAGGGGGAAAAACCTGGTTCAGTGGCTAGCTAGGATTAAAATAGGGTATCCAAGCATTTTGTAACACTGTCCCTCTCCCCTTCTGACTTTGGATCCCAAATCCTACAACTAGAGGGATGTCCCACATTTACTGTACTAACATGTATATGGATCCCGTGTTTTTCCAGTTTTGTTTTACCCAGGAGAAAGCCCACAGAATTAAATAAGATTTATTTAAGAGTGGATGAGTAAAGATCGACTGCTTTAGATTGATGGATGCAAGAGCAGGTCTCAATACTAAGAATGGCAACCCTGATTTATTTTAAAGAGATTCTATTATTGCCTATGTTTATGATAGAATATGATGGAACTTTTAGAGAAAAGGTAATGGGGAATAGTGACTGTTCATGCTAATCAAGTATGATTTTACGAGTGTCGTGGAACCAGAAAGAAGTGTGATAACATCATTCAAACAATAAAGGAACGTCTAAATTCCAGGCTTTTGTGATATTCAACTCTCTTAATTCTCCCATTATATGTCCCCGAAGAAGGATTTGGCTCTATAATTTGTCCAGCTAAAGATTTCAGAAAAGGAATGAAAATCGTTCATAAAAAATACCTTTTAAGAGCTTGGGAAAATCATTCTCAAAGAGATAGACAAAAGGAAAATCTACCAAGAAATTTAATGATGCTCTCAGTCGTTCAGATCCTAGTCATCTTGCGCTGGACTATTGTAAAGCACTGTACATGGAACTACCTTGAAGAGAATTTGGAGGCTACAACTGGTGCAGAGTGTGATGGCACAGTTTCAGGAACCCCAAGAATGGCCCCAATAACACCACTGCTCCGCAAGCTGCGATGGTTGCTGGTTTGCTTCTGGGTGCAATTCAAGGAGTTGGTGATCACCTTTAAAACTCTTCATGGCATGGGTCCAGGTTATTTGAGGGACCATTCCACCCTACTGGGATTGGCCCATCCCACTTGTCAGCTTGATTATTCCAGCTGGCAGGAACCAGGAGGAGGGGTTTCTCTGCTGTTGCTTCTGCCCTCTGTAACATCTTGGCCCTCCAATGTGAATTTTGCCCCAAATTTCCTATCCTTTCATAAGGACTAGGCTCTGCCAGGTTGGCTTGGGGCCCTAATGGGAGAAACAGCACAGAGGAGGTAGTTGATCAAGTAACAACCAGATCCCCACCTCCTCCCGTTCCACCACCACCTTCCCCATGTGTCCTTGATTTTAATCTTGGTTTTAATTTATTCAGGTTTTAATGTAGATGTAGTTTTATGTCTGTAAGCTGCCCAGGGAAAGGTAAACGGTGATGATGGTGGCTCAGTGGCTAAGACACTGAGCTTGTCAATCGAAAGGTCAGCAGATCGGCGGTTCGAATCCCCTAGTGCCGCGTAAAGGAGTAAGCTCCCATTACTTATCCCAGCTTCTGCCAACATAGCAGTTCAAAAGCACGTAAAAAATGCAAGTAGAAAAATAGGAACCACTTTGGTGGGAAGGTAACAGTGCTCCATGCACCTTTGGCGTTGTCATGCCGCCACATGACCACGGAGATGTCTTCGGACAACGCTGGCTCTTCGGCTTTGAAACGGAGATTAGCACTGCCCCCTAGAGTCAGGAACGACTAGCAAATATGCACGAGGGGACCTTTATCTTTAAGCTGCCCAGAGTTAACGTTATGGTAAGATGGATGACAAACAAACAAACAAACAAACAAACAAACTGCTCTTACAAAATATATGATAGGGGTTTTGTTTTAAGTAAATAAATATGTGGTTTTTCTCCTTGGAATGGAACGTCTGTTGTTCTTCCAGTATTCATACAGAGGTTCCTCCCATACACCAAAACCATGTCCCGTTGATGTTCATGTGAACACTCACAAGAGACACGCTTCTAGTCCAACCCAGCAGGGGTGGGACCAGAAGATCTCCAAGGTCCCTTCCAACTTTGTTATTCTGTATTCTGTACTTATTGCCAGTAGCCAGCTAGAATGCCTCTCCACCCCAGTACACCATTGGTCCTGCTATTGCTGTGCCTGCTTTCACAAAAAGCACATAAAAATGCATTTCCATCAGCAGTTTGATTGTGTCATATGACAATCACATGAGGCCATTAGGCATGTCCAAATTATAGTGCTATTAGGTTAAAAAATACCACCTTTTGCTCTCTTTTATGTAGTAGGCTTTTAAAAAATAATAATAATATTTCCTTGTGTTTATATTTCTCCAGGTGGTGAAAACATTGTCTCGTGGTGTGTCTGCCAAAGGAAAAATGAAGTCTGTTTAGCTGCAACAGCAGAATTCCTCTTCATGTTGTCTTCCGATGTCACAAGGGGAGAATTATCGGTCTGAAATGCCTAAGTGATCCTTCTGCTTGGAAATGCCGAAGTCGTCTTTTCCTTTTGTTTCCTTTCCCTTGTGGGCTCTGGGGAAATGTTATCATTCCTCTCCCCCATTTGATCGACTTACTCTCACAGTAAGAGTCACATTGAAAGGGATGCAGAAGCTTTTCTGAGTGTGCATTCATTACCTTTTCATTTCAGAAATTACAATGGCCCGGCTGTCATCATTGTGACTCATTGGTCAGTATTTATCCTTACAAAGTCCCTCATCTCCTGAAGCTTTAAAACTGAGCTGCGCACATCCCATTCTAGACTGAAACTTGATGATACACCCAAGTTCTCCCTGGAGTTTTGCTTGGCCCACAGAACCGGTAGTAAAAAAATCCCACCACTGGATGGAAGGCTGAGTCAACCTTGAGCCGATGAGACTTGAACTGCCAAACTACAGGTAGCCGATAGGCAGCAGCAGTAGTCTGCAGTACTGCATTTTAACTACTGTGCCACCATGGCACAGCATCCTTTTTCATTGTCCATGCTGCCTTAGAATTCTGGGAACTGTAGTTCACTAACATCTGGAAAGGTGTGAGCTCCCTATTTTCAATTGTTGAAAGTAAGTTCATGCTTACCTAGTTAATAATTATGCACTCCCCAACCACTGTAATAGAAGCAAGCTTTACATAAAAAGTTATTCGATCATTAAGCACTGGACTCATGAATGATTTGCAATATATACTTTGTGCTTGTTTAAAATTCTCACTGGGTGTTTTAAATAATATACAATGAATGAAAACCTGGGAATGCTTGCCAAATTGAACAATCTGTATTTAGGAGAGATGAGATACAGCAGTGGATTTTCATTAGATGGAAGGAGAAAACAATGGAGAGAGAGAGAAAAAAAAATCAGAGTGTTTCAATGTCTGATTAATCAAAATGCCACTTTCATAAATTGCTAGTTAAAAAGAATGTATTTGCCATCAGCAATTTGCAACCAGCAATTAGAAAACAACAGACTGTGCCAGAATTCATCAAGCAAATTGTGGTGTAGATTTGGGCTCCGTGTTTGCATCTTCTCAAAATGAGAATATATATGTAGAGGGACTTTATCAAATCTGGCAACAGCTGGACAAGAGCAGAACTATCCAAGGCGAGCCTATTATGATCTCATCAGTCAAGCCGAGAGCAACGGAACAAGATTTCTCTGGTACAGCTGAGAGGCTGCTGGCTGTTTGCTGTTAGTTGCTTCCCTTGAAATATACAACAACAGCAACAACAAAGTAATAAAACATGGATCATGTTTTGAAGTATGGCTGAATCCCAGGGTTTCTATAAAGAGCTTTGATCTTCATTGCACATTAATTTGGATTTATTTTAGGATTATCCTGCCTATAGCTCTAAAGAGTAAGTGATTTGCAGAGTTGGAGTTACAAATGAGGGGTCACATGCGCAAACGAGACAATTTAAAATGTGACACAATGAATGGAACCGTTTTGGAACATCCAGCATTTCCAACATAACCTTTATGAGTTGAAATGAGCGAAAACCTGCTGCATTATTTACAGAGATTCTGTTTTAAACTGATGTGTGACTGAATGTAAAAGCCCAAAAGCTATACTGAATGAAATCAAAACCTTATCTATCCCCTTATCATGTTTCCTCCCGATTTCTCCATTTGAAGGCCACAACCAAGGCTTGCAACATTACAAGTCACTTGTCCCTGAATGTTAGAATTGTAAAGACAAGTGATATAAGCTCCTCCTTCTTAGAGTGGCACTGCATTGCACTGTCTCAGTATTCTGATGATAGTTATGAGGAGTGGTGGGATTCAAAACTTTTTACTACCAGTTCTGTGGTCATGGCTTGGTGGTTGTGGCTTGGCGGGCATGGTAGCAGCAGAGGGATACTGTAAAATCTCCATTCCCTCCCCACTCCTGGGGGAAAATTACTGCAAAATCAACACTCCCTCCCCACCTCACTAAGCTGTTTTCCAGGTCCATTCTCCTGTGCAGGACAACAAAAGATGACTCAGTCAATCAGCTGGGACTTGGGAGGCAGCAAATAGATGGGGTATTTGCCAGTTCTCCAAACTACTCAAAATTTCCACTACCAGTTTGCCAGAATACCATCTCTGGTTATAGCTCCACATCATCTACCATGCTGCAAGCTACTTTACAAGGAAGGCATAGACAAAAATAATAATTTAAAAAAATTATCTTGGACAAATGTGGTTGTACATACGGCTACTGGTTTTTACATCCTATGAGTTCAAACTCTGAAGAATTATATCGTTCGAAAATACGCAATACTTTCAGAAATGCAGAAGTATGTCCTATAGCAGGGGTGTTAAACTGGCTGCCCATGGAGTGGATGCATCATGCGCAGCCACACCCACCTTGGCTCCACAAAGGCAAAAAAGTCACGATATGTCACGTGACATAATGTGAGGCAATTGAGTTTGACACCCATGCCCTAGAGCAATGTTTCTTAAACTCCAAGGTTCTGCTGTAGGCCCAGTACTCCTCAATATCATCATTAATGATTTAGTTTGAGAGGATAGAAAGGGAGATCATCAAATTTGCAGATGGCATCAAGCTAGTAGGAATAGCCAACACTCCCGAAGATAGACCCAAGATATAAAGAAGGATCTTGGCAGACTTGAACACTTGGCCCTATATAGAAAAATTCAATGGTGAGAAAAGTAAGGTTATACATTTAGGCAACACAAAACAAATGCACAGGTATAGGCCAGGTAGTACCTGGCTCAACAGTAGCAACTGTGAGAGAGATCTTGGACTCCTAGTGGACAATCATTTAAATATGAGTCATCATTACATCCAGATTTGGTTGTCATGTTTTTGATTATCACGATGTAAAAAAAAATGTGGAGTTTTCACCCCTCCCCAGGCTCTGGAGGCTTTTCTGAAGCCTGGGGAGGATGAAAATGGCCTCCCCTGCCACTCCAGAAGGCCAAAAATCAGCTGTGTGGCATGCGCATACGCACTGGAGCTGAACACTCACATGCCAACAGATATGGCTCCGTGTGCCACCTGTGGCGTGCGTGCCATAGGTTCGCCATCACGGCCCTAGAAAAATACAGAGAAGAGCAACAAATATCATTAGGGAACTAGCAGCTAAAATATATGAAGAATGGTTGCAGGAAATGGGTATGTCTAGTTTAATGAAAAAAGAACTAGAGGTTACATGTTGGCAGTGTTCCAATATCTAAGGGGCTGCCACAAAGAAGACAACCTATTCTCCAAAGCACCTGAAAGCAGGACAAGGAGCAACGAATGGAAAATAATCAAAAAGAGAACCAACCTAAAACTAAGGAGAAATTTTCTGACAGAACAATTATTTAGTGGAATGTTTTTCCTTCAGAAATTGTGATGTTGCATCACTGGAAGCTTTTAAGCAGAGATTGGACAAGCATTTGTCTGAAATGGTATAGGGTTATAATGATGAAGCATCTTGCCAGTCTACTAATCTCTCCATAGTAAAAAATTAGTACTGGAATTTTTTTAAAAAATACCAAGTTTAGCTGACAGTGCTGGGCATCCGTTTTGGAATAAATAGCATATTTGTTCGTTAAATGTTTACCCAGGCTTAATGGCATGCCTTGTACATTATTTAAAAACAACTTCAGTGGGTCCACCTCAGCATTTCTTTTAAAATGTCATTTTGCTGAAGTTTTGATTGTTTAGCAATTCTCATTGATGGAGTAGATAATGCTTTTGATGAAGACCCAAAACAAAAAATGGGATGCTTGACAGCAAGAGAATATTCAGGAAGATGAAGGGATGGCATTTTATTCAGTCTTGGTGCTTAGAAAACATACATACATGAGCAAGTGACAACACCTTCTTCAATTTCAACCCCATCATAAATACAACATGATTTACTGAAACTTATTTGTATTTGGGCACGATTTACTTTCTGAAATTTTGGCATGTTGATCTCATTGTGGCACTGTCTACTTGGGAATGTTCTCCTTAGTAAGTGACCAAAACTACCACATTTGGTGCACCAAATTTTGAAGAGGTAATTTTTTTAAAAAAGTTTTGCACTCTGCAGACCTGCCAAATCCTCTCATGCCTTATTTTTTGTGAAAAACAGGGCATGCAGAGTTTGAGGGGCCTGCAAAGTGCTCCTGGGAGCTGGGGGGAAGCCAAAAACAAGCAAAAAAGGCCTGTTTTTTTTTACAAAAATGGGCCTGTTGTTTTGCCAAAGAAAGGCCGTGCATAGCCTTTAGGAGGCTTGTAGAATGCTCCTGGGGTCTGGAGGGCAAAAACGAGCAAAAAACATCCCATTTTTCACTCGTTTTTGCACTTTCTAGTCCCTAGGATAACTTTGCAGGCCTCCCAAACCCTCTGCATTTTTGTGAAGGGGGTGGGATTTCAGAAGCCCAGAAGGCTGTATTCAGTGTATAAGACACACCTAGATTTTCACCCTCTTTTGGGGGGGGGGGGAAGGTGCATTTTATACTTTGAAAAATACGGTACTTCCTTGGGAGGATTTTGAGTGATTCCACTTGAAATTTAAAGGAGTGCTTCCCATCAGCTGTTAAGAAGTCTATTGGTTAAAATCAAATTATTTGCCCTTTCTCTTAAAACATTATAAAAAGGTTACTCTTGTAGTTTAGGTGAAGATAGATTTTGGATCTACAAAAGTAAGCTCTTTATAATTAAGTCAATAGCACTAGCTTGACTGGCTTGCATTTTCTGAAGCTTTTTTTAATCACCGTTCTTATCAAGTCATACATTTCCTGCTCTTTATGATAACCCTGAGACAGAGGTGGTTTTCTACTAGTTCTGACTGGATCACCCAAATTGGTAGCAGAAATTACAGGTGGCTCCGCTCACCTGTGCCCGGATCTATGACATCCATTTAGGACATTTTTTTGCCAAAAGCATATGTGTGGAAAGGTGTGCGCCAGAGGTGGGTTGCTCCTTGTTTGGTCCAGATCAAGAAAACTGTTAGTAGCTCCACCCACCACCCAGATGCTTCTGTGCATGCACAGAAGTGTTGCGCACATGTACACAGGAGCGCCCCAAACTGGTAGTAAGAAAACTGGCAACCCAACTGGTCTGTGCATGCTCATAGATGGTGCATGCAAGTGAATTGAGCGCACGCGCGCGAGCATTCACATCTGTGAATTGGTAGGGAAAGTAAGTGTATACCACCCTTGCCCTGAGCGCCAGTTTCGAGTAGTGGTTAAAACACCAGGCTAGAAACCAAGACACTGTGATTTCTAATCCCATTTTAGCAGGGGTGAGTTGCTGCTAGCATTATTGATGGTTTGGCATGCAAAATATTTGTGCAGTGAAAATTGTTCTGCACATGTGCAGAACCGAAAATCAAGATGGTGCTGCCATAGTAGAACTGATTTGGGGGCATGGCAGTTCTGGGTCACTGCCAGTTCCAGCAACCCAGGCTGCCAAATTACTACCAGTTCAGCCAAACCAGTCCAAACCGGTAGGAATCCACTACTGCATTTTAGACATGAAGCCATCTATGTAACTTTGGTCAGTGACTCGGGAATGACATTTATTTTAAAAAATAAATAAATACTTTTTTAAAAAAAATCATAAATAAATTAAAAAGAAAAACAAACTCAAAGGGCAGACTTAATGAGCCACTGAGATTTTTTTCTGCCATCAGTTTTCTATGTCTCTAATCATTTCTGGAGACTCTGGAGAAGAGCCTAATGCTGGGAAAGACTGAGGGCAAAAGAAGAAGAAGGGGATGACAGAGAATGAGGTGGCTGGATGAAGTCACTGAAGCAGTCAGCGTGAGCTTAAATGGACTCCAGAGGATGGTAGAGGACAGGAAGGCCTGGACGAATATTGTTCGTGGGGTCACGATGAGGGACACGATTTTGCAACTAACAACAAAAATCATTTCTGAAAAACCTTACTAAAGAACACTGAAGGGACTTACTCAGATGATGTTCAAGAGTCAAAAACTGACTCAAAGGGACCAAGAACACCCTACTCTTCTCTGTACCACCTGTTATCCTCCACAATTCAGCAGCACAAATGCAGTTGCCATGAGTTCCCACTATTTACAGTTAGAGAAAACTTAAAATGAAATAAAATAACTCTCAGGCCTGCAGCCATCTTTTCTTTTTGCTCTTTTGGCCTCCCACACTTTCTATTATTCTACTATGCATTTCCTATTGTGGGAAAATGGGAGAGGGGATTGTAGGAGTGACATGTGTTGTAGCAATAATGTCACGGTAGCCTCTTTCTACAAAGCCAAGGTCATCCTTTGTCTTTGCACCTCTGTACCTGACCAAAACTGGATGGATGGAACTGCCAGCATGGCAGTGGAAGATTGGACCATGTGATGGACTTGTGGGTGTGGGGGCAAGATCTTGAACTTTCAACTGGGTGGGAAAACTGGATAAGCTTTTAGATTTGGGTTTTCCCAGATGTGCCAACATGGCTCTCTTAATAAATTGGAACTTTGAGCAATACTTTGCCTTGGATTCTGATTTACTTTTGGATGCTATTTGGAATCCTGACAATAACAATGCAAACATTTTTTTCAGCACATTATCTTTCAAAATTAAGGAAGTGGAATAAGCAGGTTCTTTTTTTCCTCTCCAGACTCTTCCTTTCAAACTGGCTCAATCTATTGTTTCAAACTGCCACCATCAGCATCTTATCTTTGTCCAACTTTTTCTATTCCTTAGCACCCATGCATTTTGCTTGTTTCTGAGTCAAATGCCATTATAACCATCAGCCTACAACTGAATACCACAAGTCATCAATTTTTAATGCACCCTTATCTGGCACTCAGACAGAAAAGGCGCTAAGAGAATCTTACAAAAGAGAGAAATGGTAGGGGGTCAGGGTCAGGAGTGTTGCATTTAAAAAAAAAGAAAAGAAAAAAGTATGTATTACATTTCATATCTCTTCAAAAACGATACAAAGGATCTTGGAAGTCACAATGGATAATTTAGAATAGAATAGAATAGAATAGAATAGAATAGAATAAAATAACAGAAGTTACCTAGGAGGTTTTCTAGTCCAACCCCCTGCTTAGGCAGGAAATCCTATACCACTTCAGACAAATGGTTGTCCAACATCTTCTTAAAAAACTTCCAGTGTTGGAGCATTCACAACTTCTGGAGGCAAGTTGTTCCACTGATTAATTGTTCTAACTGTCAGGAAATTTCTCCTCAGTTCTAAGTTGCTTCTCTCCTTGATTAATTTCCACCCATTGCTTCTTGTCCTGCCCTCAGGTGCTTTGGAGAATAGCTTGACTCCCTCTTCTTTGTGGCAGCTCCTGAGATATTGGAACACTGCTATCCTGTCTCCCCTTCTTTTTCTGGTCCTTCTTTTCATTAAACTAGACCTACCCAGTTCCTGCAACAGTTCTTCATATGCTTTAGCCTCCAGTCCCCTAATCATCTTTGTTGCTCTTCTCTGCACTGTTTCTACAGTCTTTGCATCTTTTTTACAACAAAACTGAATGCAGTATTCCAAGTGTGTCCTTACCAAGGCATTATAAAGTGGTATTAACACTTCATGTGATTTAACCCGACAGGTGCTAAAATTATTCATGGGCAAAGGCATTATTTGATGATTCTGTTAGTGCAAGGAAGGGGACACCTGAGCCAAAAAGATGGATTGGTTTCTTGTATGTTGAAACTTCTCCTACTTTGGGTGATTTTCCACACTGATAAAAAGCATATACTTGGTTTGTGATCCTTGTGTCCAAGCTTTAGTCTTTCTCAATTTTCAAGGTTTTAAACTCTTTCTGAACAGATAGTCTCATTTGTTTATCACGAATACACTTGCTGGATAGTCTACCACATTCTTCCAATATAGCTGACATCATGAAATGTCTACTATTCAATAAAATTGCCTCTCAGGGAGGGCGGAGCTGATGTCGCAATGATATGACATGCGATCTTGGAGCTCCAAGATCGCCATTGATATCTCTGCTGCTGGACAGTCCTTTTGGACCTAAACCATCCTGTAGGTATGGTGATAGAGAAGGGCACGTCCCTGATTGATCCAGGAGAAGCTCTTTTTTCTGGTGACAGAGAAGCAGCCATTGAAGCTGCTGAAGTTGAGACAGCTCCAGACAGAAGAAAAGCGGGAGAGAAGGTGTGTCGAATTGGTGAGATAAATTTTATTATTAGAGAAGAGATCACCCCCAAACCCCCAAAAATTAAGTTAAATTTGAAGACAGAAGAGAGGAAGCAGTGAGATTAAGCCAGAATTAAACTTAACGTGTTATCTTTTTTAAAAAAAATTCTTTTACGGATGGAATTTTTATAAATGTTTCTTACTTTTTAAATTGGATTGGTTAATTTTTCTTCTTCTATAATGGTTAATCTTTTCTTCTTCTATTTTTCATTCTTTTTTACATACTTATGTATTAAGAATTTCTTTTTTTACAACAAAAATTATGATCAGACTGTTTTTCTTTTAAGAATTTTTCTCCTTAAGTTTGGAATACAAAGAGGGATGTAAAAGCAAAGGAAAAAGAAGTAACACTGCCACTTAAAGGCTGGAGGTTTGGAAACATTGTTTTTCTTTTTTCTCTTTGAACATTTGACTTATATCTCAAGGCTTCTGAATTTGTTTATTGAAAGTGATAGTGGAAAGAGCATGGGTTGTTTACACATGTTCTCCTCTGGACCGGAGTGAAGAGAAAGCCTTGACTTGAAAGATTATAATGAACTTGCTTGAAATCTAACAAAAAAGCCCTGGATATTATAGTGGCAGTGTTTATAAGTTGGAAGAATGGTGCAACATGAAAAAGAAACATTAATATTGCAAATGATTATGCTAGAAATTCAAAAAAATATTAGTAACAACAGAGGGTATTGAGAAGAGAATGGAGAATATAGAACACAGAACAGGAAAAATAGATGGAAAGATTGAGTATACTTATCAAACGATGATGAAAGTTGAGGATAGAGTTCTAAAAATTGAAGAAAAAGATGAACAAAGAGATAAGAAAATTGTTAATATTGACAGTAAACTGAGCATGGTTGGAAATGGCAAGAGTGGAATATGGAAAAAGGAGATCGACAGATTGGAACTCTACCTCAGACCTCAAAATACAGAAGAAGAAAAGGGAGAAAATTTGACAGAAGTAATGAGAGAAATTTTGGCAGAAGCATTGGTGATAACCATAGGGAAGCTGATCGAAGGAACAGATGGAGGGTTTCGAGTTTTTACAAGATATGTAATGAGCAACAAGTTGCTAAAAGAAGTCCATATAATAGCAGTTAGCAATAGCAGTTAGACTTATATACCGCTTCATAGGGCTTTCAGCCCTCTCTAAGCGGTTTACAGAGTCAGCATATTGCCCCCAACAATCCGGGTCCTCATTTTACCCACCTCGGAAGGATGGAAGGCTGAGTCAACCTTGAGCCGGTGAGATTTGAACAGCTGGACTGCAAAACTGCAGTCAGCTGAAGTAGCCTGCAGTGCTGCATTTAACTACTGCGCCACCTCGGCTATTGGCTATAGATCTATTTCAAGCTATTTTTTATCAGCACAAATAAAAAAACCCACAAATATAACAAAGGCAACAGTAAAAATATTGGGTTTCTGTCGTGATGGACTCTTGTGACGAGCCGATTGACAGATGATGGAAGCAGTTAGCTTCCTCCCATAATTGGGGCTTACCAGGGGTTGTAAAAATCTAATAGATACCTTTCACCCTGGCTTCGCTGATAACGGATAAGAGCCTGTGGCCTAATGGCTAAGAAGTCTGCCTAGTATGCCATATAGCCCAGGTTCAAATCCCAGTAAGGGTATGGCTAGCTGATGAGAGCTAAATAGCTTGAAATAGATCTATACTAGTCTCCCTTTATTTATTTATCAGCACAGATACAACACACACACACACACACACACACACACATGTCTATGTATATGTATATGTATATGTATATGTATATGTATTTAGTGTCACAACCCCTGGTATGCCCAAATATGGGAGGAAGCCTACTGTTTCCTATTCTCTGTGACGAGCCGCACAAGAGACCATCCAGACAGAAACCCAATATTTTTACTGTTGCCTTGTTACATTTGTGTTGTATTTGTGCTGATAAATAAATAAAGGGAGACTAGTATAGATCTATATACCTATGTACCTATTTCCCTGGCTCAACTGATAAAGGAGGAGAACCTTGTGGACACATCTGCCTAATATGTAATACAGCCCAGGTTCGAATCCCAGTAAGGGTATGGCTAGCTGATGAGAGCTAAATAGCTTGAAATAGATCTATACTAGTCTCCCTTTATTTATTTATCAGCACAAATACAACACAAATGTAACAAAGGCAACTGTAAAAACATTGGGTTTCTGTCTGGATGGTCTCTTGTGACGAGCCGATAGACAGATAATGGAAGCAGTCTGCTTCCTCCCATATTTGGGCATACCAGGGGTGGTGACACTAAATACATATATGTATATGTGTATGTATGTATGTATGTATGTATTCTAGGATAATAAGTCTGGCCTATTAAATAGTTGACTATTTAGGAACCAGTATGTAAAGGCACTTTTTTTGAAGTGATGCCTTGCACTTTATAGTGGTTCCTTCCCAGAAGGTGAAATGACATTATTGGGGTGCATTTCAGACAGCATGCCCGCCAGAAACAGGGAGAAGGTTTGTCCTTAGTTGGCATGATATGTTTCTAAATTGTTCATTTTGTGATTTCCTGACAATGAGAACAATTAATCCATGGAATGTCTTGCCTTCAGAGGTTGTGGGATGGTCCATCACTGGAAGTTTTAAAGAAAAGATTGAACAGCCATTTGTCCAAGATGTTATAGGGTCTCTTACCTGAGCAGAGGGTTAGATTAGAAGATCTCCAAGGTTCCTTCCTTCTGTATTCTTATGCCACGTTAATGTGGCATTAGTCAGCCAGAATCTTTCAGTAATGCAACTTCATTTACTTGCCTTCATTGTAACACTGCCAGAGGGGGAAGCTACATAGTGACATTACTATGGGTGATGAAATGCCACAAAGGAATATTTTGTGCTTAGCTAGCTTGCAAAAAACAAGCCAGCTAAGCTTAGTTGGCCTCTTTTATGCTAGTAATGGTCAATTACCAGCCAAGAGAAGGGCAGCAGCTGTTGGCCTGTGCCTTGTTGGCAAGGAAAAATTAAAGTGCCCTTTTGCTCCTCTCCTTGGATTTTGCTCTAAATTTCCTGGACATTAAATTATGTCAGTTGTCTGTAGCATGAAGCTCCTAGTTTTAGAGACCAAATGAAGGCCTTCCAAAGTCTTGGATGTAGCCTCCAGAGATGTTTCTAAAACTCACCCAGTTTGATCAGTAGGCTAATAAACTTTGACAACAAAGTAAACAAACAAAGTGGCTCTCAAACTTTGAGGTTGGATAATCACTTCTATCTTCTTTTGTCCTAATATAAGGTAGCTACATACCTCTTCCCCAACCCTCCTGCTTTTCAGTCAGTATTGACTCTCAGCAATTACCGTATTTTTCAGCATATAAGACACACCTTTTCCCCTCAAAAAATAGGCTGAAAATCTGGGTGCACCTTATACACTGAATACAGCATTTTTGCCTCCTGACACCCCACGCCCTTCACTAAAATGGCTGTGCACAGCCTTTAGGAGGCTTATAGAGTGCTCCTGGGGGCTGGGGAGGGTAGAAATGAGCAAAAAACAGGCCATTTTTTTGCTCAGTTTTGCTTCCCCCAGCCCCCAGGAGCACTCTGAAAGCCTCCTAAAGGCTATGCATCAGTGGTGGGTTTCAAGCTGAGGACTACAGGTAACAGAAGGGACCTCTGCTTTCAACCAACAATGTACAGTCTTTTCAGGAAGGATGAGAAACAGGAGAGATATAAACAAACAGGAAAGGAAAGATATAGTTTTCCATCCAAGAAGTTAGTTCAAGAATGAATGTAATATTCCCAGAGCAATACAGATTTCATTTTTCTGAAATTTAGTTCTCAGTTCCAATAAACAGGAACATATGAATTAGGTTCAGTACTTAGGTAGGTCCAAGTAGCTATTCAGAAGTTAGTGGTTAGAAGCAATGGTAAAAGCAAGATATGGAATTAAAACCAGAAATATTTTGTTGGCTATTTGAAAGCGAGTACAATATATATTTAATTTTACACATGTTAGCAGCTGCTGGAATTGTGTTTGCACAACAGTGGAAAAACATTTGCAAAAAGGAATAACATTTCTTGTAGTAAATATATTTTATAAACAAATTAAAAATAAAAATTCCCTAAAATAATTTTTTTTAAAAGATATTCTATCCATAAAAAAAATCCTTAAAAACCATTGTTAAGTATTCTGCACACAATAATTTATACTGTAATCATTTCAAGGTATTCTACCAGCAATAATTTATACTGTAACCATTTCAAGATATTCTACACACAATAAATTGAAGTAAACCATTTTAAAATATTCTATACTCAATACTTTTAAGTAAAATGATTTAAAAAAAATTCTATGCACAATAAATAAAATATTCTTTTAAAAAACATTAAAAGAATAAAAGAAAAAAACCTGGGTCACTTACCAGCAGGCAGAATCAGCAGCTCTCCGATGCGATGGATGCAGCAGGGAGCAGGAAGGCAACGAGGCAGCAGGACAGGTAAACTTAGCAGACTGGAGGGACAAGCGTTGTCGGTTAGCTAGGCATGCGACCTGGCAGACTACTCAGCCAGGCGAGGCTGGAGAGGGAGGGGTGGGGGGCTTTCAGATGCGTGGCATATGCCAGCTTGCAGCTTTCACGAGGGAAGGCCTAAAGGACTTCCCCCGCAAAAGCTAGCCTGCCGCCACCGCCGCCCACCTGCTTTCGGCCGCGTGGTGTACGCCAGCTCCCGGCTTTCACAAGGCAAAGCCTGAAGGCCTTCCCTCACGAAAGCTAGCCTGCCGCCATCCCCACCGTCGCCCACCCACTTTCGGCCACGCGGTGTATGCCAGCTCACAGTTTTTGCGAGGCAAGACTTGGAAGGCCTTCCCTTGCAAAAGCCACAAGCTGACATAAGCTAGCCTCCCGCCGCCCCCTCACGCTTAGTTGCTTACCTGAGGGAAGCAGCAAGCTGCTGGAAGGCGAATCAAAGTGAAGGGAGGATCGATCAGCAAATGCAATGCGACAGCTGCTTGGGAATGAGAAAGTCTCTGGCGCCAAACTTTTAAACAGGTCACCTCCAGCCTGCCCACTGATTAGCTGGACTCCAGCGAATCAGTGAGAGGCGGGCTGGGCTAGCTTAGTGCAGAAGGGTGGGGGAGTGAGCGAGCTGCGACGGGACGGCCAGAGCGAGTGAGCGACAGAACCGGGGCAGGTGTTCTGGAAGTTACTTCCGGGTCACCGGTCGAACCTCCTCTCACCAGATCAGTAAATTTCACCAACCAGTTCTCCTGAGCCAGTGCAAACCAGCAGAAACCCACCACTGCTATGCATCCTGTTTTTGCAAAAAATGGGCTCGTTTTGGGAGGTCTGCAGAGTGCAAAAACTTTTTTTAAAAATCTGCCTCTTCAAAACTTGGTGGGTCTTATACTCTGAAAAATACGGTACCTGGACATGTCCCAGCAGTAATCCTGGCAAAGTTTTTTGGAAGTGGTTTGCCATTGCCTCCTTTCTATAACAGAGAAAGTGGGGAGGCAGGGGGCAGAGGGGAGAGAGAAGGGGAGAGAGGGAGGGAGGGAGGGATAGAGACCGAAGATTACCCAGTTGACTTTGAGCTTTGAGCTTTGAGGACTAGAATTCAGAGTCTCCCAGTTTTTACCTTCACCCCTAAATCAAACTAGCTCTCCTACTTATTTCAAATAACTATTTTTCTCCAAATGTCCAAATGCCTTTTACAGTTTCATCTCGCTTTAAAGGAGGAAAGATGATGTCCCCTTGGGTGAGAATCTAGGTTGTTTTTCTTTTAAGTTTTATACGTTACAAAATGTTGAAATGTGCACGTTAGTGGCACAGCAAAGCAAAGCAATCACAATACATGATTGAAATGGATTCTTTGCTCCCCCCCTTCGTTTCCCCCCCCCTTTTGATTTCAAGGCCAAAACAAAGAAAAAAAAGTTAAAAACTCTGCCAAAATCTCTTTCTAGCCCCAGGTTCCCTCATTAATTGAAAGTAGGATCCACTTCAAAGTGTCTCCCTGTGCACTCAATGGCATCCAACCAGTGTTTCTCACAGCTACACATTTCTCTCTCAGTTGTGTGCTTGGATGAATTCGGTGTTCCATTGAAGCAGAATTCCCACCAGAAGAGTCACAATAAGGCCCTTTCTTTTTACGATAACCAAGGCCTGCCAAAAAAATATTCAAGAGGAGTATTTGGAGAGCTGCAGTCTTTCATTTGCATCTCCCTTCTGGCAAATGGCTGGAGGTGGTGTTGTATGGCTTCTGCGATGAAATGAAAATGCATAGTTTCTGCACAGAAATAATATATTTTCTTTTAAAAAAAACAATGCAGATGAGTTTAATTTGCTTGAGAGTCTGCAATCAACAAAGCTAAGAGTGCCAGTGCCATAGTAGTTAGAATGCAGTATTGCAGGCAAAGTCTGCCCACAGACTCAAGTTCGATCCTCATAGGGCTCTAGGTTGACTCAGCATTCCTTCCTCTGAGGTCAGTAAAATGAGGACCCGGATTGTTGAGGGCAATTTGTTGAGATTTGTAAACCACTTAAAAAGTGTTGTAAAGCACGGTGGGGTGGTATATAAGTCTAAGTCAGAGATGGTATTCAGCAGGTTCTGACCAGTTCTGGAGAACCGGTAGCGGAAATTTTGTGTAGTTCAGAGAATCAATAAATACCACCTCTGGCTGGCCCCGCCCCCATCTATTCTCTGCCTCCAGAATCCCAGCTGATTGGGAGGAAATGGGGATTTTGCAGTAACCTTCCCCTGGAGTGGGGAGGGAATGGAGATTTTATAGTATCCTTCCCCTGGCATGCCCACCAAGCCACGCCCACTAAGCCATGCCACGCCCTCCAAGCCACGCCCACACAACTGGTAGTAAAAAAAATTGAATCCCACCACTGGTCTAAGTGCTATTGCTTTTGCTGAGATGGTGCCCAAACCGCCTAACTTACTTTACAGTAAAATCCTTAGCTCCAGAAAAAGCTACAGGTTAACTCAGAGAAAGGGGAGGGGGGGACTTGAGCTCTGACAAAAAAGATATTTGCGCCCTGGGAAAGTAAAATATGTGAGAAATGATCTTAAACTCTTGAAGATTAAGCCAGTTTGATGAGCCTTCCCCTGAGAGGAGTGGACTGGGAATTGCCTTCTTCTTATATTGCTTCCTTTGCATTGTTGTAGTGCTATCATTTTTGTTTGTATTAGATACATTTTATATTGTATTCTTCTATATAAGCAGCTGAGAGCCGCTTTGATTCTCTGTAGCATGGTAATATTCTAAGTAAGTAAATAATGAATCCTATTCTTGAACTATTACACTCAATTTTCTTCTTTGATTAAATCCTGCCTCAATTGTGCCCATTGTTTCCTTCACAGAGATAGTTAGCTCATAGACCTCATTCTGACTTTAGAAAATCTCAGCTGGTCACTAAGGACAGTATTTCCCCATTGACTCTTCTCATCCCACACCTCCAAAATGTTTAATGGAAGAAAATACATCTTCCTTCTTTCCCTCCCTCCCTCCTTCTCTCCTCCCTCCCTCCTCCTCCTCCCTCCCTCCCTTCCCTCCCCCCTCCTTCCCTCCCTTCCTTTCTGGAAAGCTGCAGTAGTATTTCCAAATATATTTAAGATGTGGAGTCTTATGATGGATAGTAAATCAAGGATAACTTTACGGGCCAATCTGCCTTTAGTGAGCCGAGGTGGCGCAGTGGTTAGGTGCAGTACTGCAGGCCACTTCAGCTGACTGTTATCTGCAGTTCAGCGGTTCTAATCTCACCGGCTCAAGGTTGACTCAGCCTTCCATCCTTCCGAGGTGGGTGAAATGAGGACCCAGACTGTGGGGGCTATATGCTGACTCTGTAAAACCGCTTAGAGAGGGCTGAAAGCCCTATGAAGCGGTATATAAGTCTAACTGCTATTGCTATTGCTAATTTAAGAAGAAACCTACTCCAAATTGCCTTGATCTGTGTCTCACTCAGGCCTTGACATGAGGTTAGAGCACAATCCTCTTATATGCTAGTGAAATTGTTGGAATTGCATAGTTGTTACTCATAGGGATGAGATTTATATCTTGCCTAGCAAAAGCATGCGTGTTTTTAAAATCAGCACTCACTGAATGTGACTTTTAATATGATCACTGTGGTGATATTTACTTGTCTGGGTACTGAAACTAAGTGGGCTTATATCTGGTCAGTACTTGGATAAGAAATTTATCAGGCCATTACAGGAGTGGCCTGATAATTTCAATAAGTGCAAGATTTGGAAGTCAGAAAACATCCAAGAAGAGGCTAATTTTTAGACTATTTCCAAGAATGCTGCACAACTGCATCCACATAGACACTAGGAGTCAAGCTCAGTTTTGAGAATTTACCTTCTAAAAATTGTACTGTAGCAGCAATTTTGAAAATACTTTCAAGTTTTCAAGTTGGGCATCGCTTATATAATAAAAATCTGTGCTGTGCCTATGTGCACACAGTGCCGGTTGAAAGAACAATATAATAGTTGGGGGAAGACATATAAAGGGATCTAAATGATATTATTATGCACCTCCTTCTACTTTCCAATTCAATGGCCCTGTGAAAAGCTAAATGTGCCTATCTGCACATTTCTCCACTCTTCCGAATCCCAGTCAACTGCTGAGTAGAGAAAACAAAAATAGCCACTTGCTTGATAAAACTGCATGGAAGGTAGTACAGGGATTCAGATGGCTCTTGCATTGCAATGTCTTTGGCAAGGATGATCAGAATGATACAGCTGTAATTTGTTGGTTTGCTCGCTTTCCTCTCCTGTTCATTTGCATAGGAACGTTACATATTGACTGTTTTCTATGTTTTGTTCTACGATTGTCGTCAAAATTTGCTTTTCATCTTCTTGGAAATATTTCGTAGGCATTGTCTATAAATGCTTTTAATAAACCAAAATAATAAAACGAACAAATAAAAAGATGAAGGTCATTGGAATCTAGGTGGCATCAAAATATGTATGAATCTGGGTCCAATTTCTGGGAAGGCTTTTATCAGTGACGAATCTCATTTTTCTTTAGGCAAGTTGATTAAGGAAAGAGAGTTAAAAGACCTCATGTCTGCAAACTGTTCACTTAGTGTCTAGGTTATCAGCCCAAAGTTAAGTCAGTTTGGATACATAATAATGCATGGCCTAGCATTTTATAGAACGCAATTTGGTACTGTCATGATTTGTAGGATCGAATCCATCTCTGTGACCGGCCTGGATTGGATCCTGCAACATTATACTGGGACACATATATTCGCCATCATTCATGTCATCATTTGGATAGTAAAGCTATTGTAAAGTTATCCCCGTGTTTTAGAGAATTGGGAGAGCTGTTTGTTGAAAGCCATCTGGGGAGCTCATCCAGTCAAGTATGTCATGATAACCCAGCCTTTCCATAAATAGTTCTTATCATATTTGACTCAATATAGGACATTTCGTATGTTGAAGATTGTGTAATTAATTAAAAAAAAAAACTTCACTGGCTGATTTGAAGAGAACTTTCTTCTTGATCTTAAATGAGATCATTGAAGATCCCCCATTTCATGTCAGGTCAAGGGAGTGTGGCCTGATGATCTGTAGCTGTCTCCCTGCTATACACAATCTCGTCCCCTAAATAGCACTTTAGCAATAGCACTTAGATTTATATACTCCTTTACAGCTTCACTAAGCAGTTTACAGAATCAGCATATTGCCCTCAACAATCTGGATCCTCATTTTGCTAACCTCAAAAGGATGGAAGGCTGCATCAAGGTGAGATTTGAACTGCTGAACTGCTGGCAGGCGGCAGTCAGCAGACTTAGCCTGCAATACTGCAATCTGCATTCTAACCACTGCACCACCACAGCTCTTCCAGGATACTCTGACTTTCCTTGCCTTTCATAAATTACTTTTGACTGGGCTTAATTGTATTTGAGTTCATTTTAGGTGGCATAATTAACATCACTTCTTCCTGTTTTATTATATGTATTCTCTAACTTTGCAAACTGCCTTGGAGTTCCACAGAAATGAGCAGGGCATAAAACTCAACCAACCAACCAACCAACCACAACCAACCAACCAACATAGTAACTCTGTAAGTGCAATATTTTTCCATCTGCGTCATTCAAAACCAGTTACCCAGACTGCATTTGATTTTACAGATTCCCAAAAGGAATTTCCCCAATGTGACAGCTTGCATTGCTCTTCATGAGATTTGTCATTGAGACTGGATTATAAATCTCTTCCAAGGTATAATTTTGGGATCCTTACATTAGATTGATCACATAGGTGAGCCCTTCATCTCAGCTCGCTTTGACTTGTTACAGATGCACTCAAAAGTTAAACTGGGCTGGATTTAGTTAGTATTTGGGTGAGTGAACCACCTGGAATTTCAAGGCTGTTGGACTAAATGGGAAGATGAACATATACCCTGGAAGAAACTAATGATAAGCTACTTCTGTAACTTTACCAAGATAAATGAACAGATGCAATTAGGAGCAGCAAAGCTGGTTTCCAAGTCATCTGGATGACTATTTGATAGTACTGTTTTATGCTGCAGTAGTAATGCTACACTGAATACTGTGTCCAGTTCTGATCACAATACAAAAAAATAAAATAAAATACCGAAGGCCTAGAAGGCGTTCAGAGAAGAGCAACAAAGATGATAAGGGTCTGGAAGCTAAAAGGCTAAGGGAGCTAGGTATGATTAGCCTAACAAAGATCAGGCTTATGGGTGACACGATACCCATGCTTCAATACATTAAGGGCTGTCATATCCAATATATATGTGTCCAGAATAAAGTTGCAGGATCCAATCTAGATCAGTCACTTGGACCAGAGGTTTTGTCTTTCAAGCTTTCTGGCCTTGTGTTGGAGCCTATCTTCAGGGAACTTCTCTGTAGCAGAGTGTGTGCTGCTCTGTCTGTATTATTTATAGTAACTGTTGTAAGTGACTTTTTAGATGTCGATTGAAGTGTGCTGATGGGTAAATTTTAAGTGATTAGCTGTCATTTGCTTGTACTTCCTAGTCCTTACCTTTTAAGTACTTGACAGGCTGGTATTAAATGAGCACTCCTGTTGACTGTTGAGGGGCCAGTTTCGCAGACATCAATCACTTCCCTGGCTGTTTTTGTGCCTGCTTGTCCAACAATCTTGGTAGCTGCAAAATAGAATGTGTGTCCATGTTCATTGCAATATGAGAATACCAATGAGTTTGGGTCTCCTTCTCAGAATGCTTACTTGTATCAATTTATTCTACAAAGCATCTGAAGGCAGGTCAAGAAGCAATGAGTGGAAGCTAATCAAACAGAGATCCAACCTGGAACTAAGAAGAATTTTCCTAAAAGTGAGAACAATTAGTCAATGGAACAGCTTGCCTCCTGGATTTGTGGATGCTTTATGGTTGGAGATTTTCAAGAAAAGATTGGACAACTATTCATACAGGATGGTGTAAGGCAGGGGGTTGGACTAGAAGACTTCCAAGATCTCTTCCTGCCCCATGATTCTATGATTAAAAGGTAGAGAGCAGCAGAGCAACAATTTTTTGAGAGCTGTAGAGTCCAGCATTTTATTCACTGGTTGGCAGTCCTGATGGTGGATTTATCCCTAGACTGATCAAGCTCAAGGGGAGTAATTATCATTTCCTGTACAAGGAAAATATGTGTCACACAAAGCAACTCAGACCAAGAGAGGAAATTCAGCAGAAAAAGAATAAGGCCACACCCCATCATGGTGACCCTCATCTAAATATCCTCCTCCCCCCGCTATTATAGGTATGTGTTAAATATCTGCAAGAAAATAAACAAAGTCAGAAAGCACCAAGGACCCCAAAATTCAACCCTGAGCTACAAATATTCTTTTCTATTGGCATCTTTGCTCTTTGTGGCAATTGTAACCATTTCTGCTGAATAAAAGATGGATGGAGATCAGTGACCGATTATGCTATAGACAACTTGCAATGAAAGCTAGTCATCCTTGCATCTTTTTTGTTGGGACTTTGTTGGAAGAGGCAATTGCCATTCCTCAAAGGATGTATCTAAATCACCTTCTGAAAAGCTAGAAAAATTACATTGCATGAAGCACTGGCTTCCTCCAAGATCGCTGCCTTTGGCTTACCAGAAACCTGGACTGTTCAACTCATACATCTCTTTTGTGTGCAGTTTGGGATTGGCTGCCCTTTTCAACTGATTCCAGAATGCTCCAGATTGGGAGGGAGGAGATCTTTTTGTCAAAGTTGGCGTTGTAATTTGAGTCTTCTATATTCAGGAGATCAAACTCTTCTTCTTACTACTCCTGCTCCTTTGATCTGAGCAGTAACTAACTAGGCATTCAGACATGCTACATTTTCCACTCTTCTTTGCTTCCTCCTCCTCCTCCTCCTCCTCCTCCTCCTCCTCCTCCTCCTCCTCCTCCTCCTCCTCCTCCTCCTCTTCTTCTTCTTCTTCTTCTTCTTCTTCTTCTTCTTCTTCTTCTTCTTCTTGATACTTCAAAAAAAAATAACTCATCACCAAGCATGAAAAAGAATCCAAGGGAGAGGGAATTGCCAACCTTTTGAAACTGCACTGAGAGCAATTATCCATATTTTAAATCTAGCTATCCTTGTGCCACAATTCAGAACTAGAGGGTGTTAGATAATTTGGGTGATGAGTTTGGAAGGCACCACCAATTCCACCATATTTTGCTGTGCAGAATGTATGAGACATACTGTACATTAAGTCAAAGATTAGTCTAAAACAGGGGTGTCAAATTCAAGACCCCAGCCCACGGGGTGCTTAGATATGGCCTTTGGGGCTGCCCTAGAAACAGCAAAGGACTGGTCTCTTGTTGCCCTCTGTCAATGAAAATGGATCTGGGGTGGAGGGGCTGCGCCTACCCTGAGCTCCGTTTTCACTGGCATAGGGTGGCAGGAGGCTGCCGCAGCTGAAAATAGAGCTTGGAAGCCTGTTTTCACTGGCAAAGCACTCGGGCCACCACAGATGCCCCCAACATGAGTGACATCAAGCTGGCCATGCCCACCCTGGCCCCCGAGATCAAACACAACCCTGATGCTGCCCTCAATGAAATCAAGTTTGACAACCCTGGTCTAAAACCTGGTTTTTCTGCATTATTCCCGGAGACCTGAGTTGTCACATACCTAGGCTATCAAACAGTTCAATCTGCTAATCATTTTCTTTCTTCTTTACTTTTGCTAGCTCAGTTTGACTGCTCTCTAGTGTGAGGATGGAAAAAGATTTGATGTCAGTATCTTTTGACAACCATACATGACCACTTCATTTCACAAATGCTCAACAGTGAGAAGTGCAAAAGTCTTTTTGGACATTCATCATTCTATTTATGCAGGGGAAACCGAAATATGCACTGTGGCACTTCAGTGCTGATTTCCAGTGCTGTCAGGAGACATCTGAGCAAAGGCCATAAACATATTTTGGCTAATACATTGACAGTATTCATTACAATTAGATATCATCCATAATTACATGGCAGATGCAAATTTACTCATTTGATGTGGCGGCAGCTTCTGTTCAGAAGTCTAAGTATGAAGACATCAGAATCAAAACACAGTTCTATTTCCCTTTTGTGGTTACAGATAGTCCTTGACATATGACCATTTGATTAACGATGGCTTGCATTAATGATGGCCTCAGAAATGGTGCTTTATAGACAGAAAAGCACTTCCAACCATTGCAATATCTTTCATGCCTACACTCATAGTCACATGATTGCAATAGAGTGCTTGGCAACTTGTTTGAACTTACAATCAGTTGCCAATCACCTACAATTATGTGATCATCATTTGAATCCTTCTTTGCCTTGTGGCGCAGTGGTTAGAATGCAGCATTGCAGGCAAATTCTGCCCACAGCTTGGTGTTCAATCCTAATAGGGTTCAAGATTGACTCAGGCTTCCATCTTTCCATATGAGGATCCAGATTGTTGGGGTCAATATGCTGACATTATGGGGTGGGTCTATAAGTGCGACTGCTATTTGCCACTTCCTCAGAAAGTCAGTGGAAGCTGGCAGGGAAGATTGCAGAATGCTGCTTTTCAAGATCTCTCTCTCTCTCTCTCTCTCTCTCTCTCTCTCTCTCTCTCTCTCTCTCTCTCCCTCCCTCCCTCCCTCCCTCCCTCTCTCTCTCTCTCTCTCTCTCTCTCTTTCTCTCTCTCTCTTTTATGAGGGTGGCTGAAAGAACTCCCTGCTGATGGTTTTCAGCTCTGTGCCTACTTTCACGGAGCTGAAATCTTTTGTGCCAGCTTGTGCAGAGCTGAAATCCTTTGGCAGGAGCTCTTTTAAGCAGCACCCAGATATAAGAGGGAGGTGAAGTCCAAGCAGGATTTTCGTCTCCTGAGCAGAGAGGCAGTGCAGTGCAGTAAGGAGTGCAGGGTGCCTCTGGAGGGTAGGGAAGCCTGGCATAGGTGGCATGTAAAATTGTCCTCATTCAGGGTGTGAAAATTCTGCTTAGAGTTTAGCAAGAGGATTTTCAGCTCCTGAGAAAAATGACATTTGTGCATGGTCTGCATTGGGCCTTTCAAGGTCTCCTTACCTGGGACTCCATCCACTAAACGACACACACACAAAATCACTTATCAACCTCAATTGGGAATGCCAAGACTGTAGTCCTTGTGTGAAGCAGTTATGGGACATCTCATCTTGAGAGCCAGTTCTAATTGTCATCATAAATTGAAGGATTACCTATAAAATAAGAATGGGTTAAATAAAACTATAATAATAATTAAAAAAAGCTGTCGCCCACATAGAATACTTCACAGTGTCAATTTTAGCACCTGAGCATTAGAAAAAGTTTATGTTCTTCCCAGTGTAAACATCTATCAGAAAGTCTGCTTTTTAATACACAAACTTAAGGTTGTTAGCCTGAAAAGGTGCTACCAGACTCTTTATTTCTGGACAATGTGTTCTGAAAGTGTAAATTTCCTCACGTCAGGATAAGTATAATCTGTTTTTTCCAAACACCTGAGGTAAGAACTGAGATAAATGCTCCCAGAGGCTCCCGGAAAATTCAGTTTATGAGAGTTACAGGTCCTCTGCAGCCAAGCCCACATAACTGTGTTTATAACTATTCCATGCTCAATGAACAGAGGAGACCAACAAGTGAAGCAATAATTTTATTCAGCAACTATCATCGGTTCTGTTCTGCAGAAACAGATACCAGCATTACAATAGTACTTACAATATACAGTACTTACAATGCAGAGGTGGGTTCCTACCAGTTCGCACCTATTCGGTAGAACCAGTTCGTCAAATCTACCGAACCAGTTAGAAGAGGTTCCACCAATGGACCCAGAAAGCAGGCCACACCTACAGAAGAGGTTCCAAAATTTTTTGAAACCCACCACTGGTGGGTGTGTAATGTCCCGCAGTTATCTACGCATTAATAATGATCTAGTAATATTTCCTTATACATTTTAGGGACCTTTCCTTACATAATTGGTGTTTTCTTTCATACTTTTGGATTTCTAATTTCTGTTTCTGTTAGTTGGCAATTGCTAAAACCAATCCCACGTGAAAAAGTATTCAAAGCCTTCTTGATTTTAATTGTCAATTTATTTATTCCTGCACATTGTAATATTTATTCATTTACATATCTCTGTTTTTCCACTGTTGTGCAAACACAATTCCAGCAGCTGCTAACATGTGTAAAATTAAATATATATTATACTCCCTTTCAAATAGCCAACAAATAGTTCTGGTTTTAATTCCATATCTTGCTTTACGATTGCTTCTAACCACTAACTTCTGAATAGCTACTTGGACTGACCTAAGTACTAATTCATAATTTCATATCCGGTCACATGGGTGGCAAGCCACTCCCATCCGGTCACATGGGCAGCAAGCCACTCCATCCGGTCACATGGGTGGCAAGCCACTCCCGCAAAGGAGGCGACACCCACAGAGCAGGTTCCAACAATTTTTGAAACCCACCACTGTTACAATGTGTCTATTTCTCATTGGTTGCATGTTTTTAAAAGAATTTTTGCACAAAGGCACTTGGATAAATATTTTTTATTAAGGGCCCTGATGAGAATTGCAAATGGAAACAAAACAAGATAAAATGCTGTAATTGGTGGTGGCTTCATCAGTGGGCATTGAAGGTGTTACTTAGCTGGGTAATGAAACACCTGCAAGAGAACAACAGGTTTAGAGATCACCAAGGATGCCATAGTTCAACCTGAGCTACAAATATTATCTTCTATTGGTAAAACTCAGAGCGATGGATGCAGAAGTATGATCAAAGCCTGACACCTTTGTCCATGTGTGCATCATTGATGCATGTACAAAAGTGGTGCAGCTTTGATCATGCAGCTCTGATTGCCATTTTCATTTTTATACCTTTACCAATGCCCTGTGGCTGCTACTCCTTAGTTATAATGTCTAATTATCATGAGCAGCCGCCACTGATAGCATATCCGCCATGAATCTCTTGAACCCCCCCTTTGAAGTCTAACTTGGTGGCTTCCATCATTTTATGTGAATCAAAGAAACATCGGGAGTGGTCTTACAATTTTGACAATAGTTCACTATGATCATGCTCAGTGACTACATAGGATATGAACAGCGAGAAGATCAGTTCTTACATTTACAAGTTTTCATGCTGGCTCTTTGGAAACACCAGCCTCCGGTGTTCTAACAACTTAGTGAGGATCCGGAGGAAAGAGTATGTAAAATTATTATAAAAATAACAAAAAGGTTGAAATGGGATCTCTTCACAGCAGAAGGAAAAATCCAATAATGACAGTAAGAAGAAAAGCAAGGAAGAGACATAAATGATTTCGCTCAATTGCAAGATGAGATTGAAATAATTCAACAGTTCCAATTCACTTCTTGTTTTGTTTTGCTTTATTGATTTTTTTCAGTTTCCTTATCTGATACGACAAGGGCATCCCTGGTTCCCAAAGCCTGTGCTCTCACAAAATGGATACCTAAAACAGGGAATATATAAAACAATGGCCATATTTATTTTGGTGCAATTAAAAAAAAAACTTGGAGAAAAATTAGTGTGCTGACAACAGGAAAGAAGCTAAAAATATCCGTGTTGTATTTGTATTCTGGGACTATAGCCAAAGGAGTATTAAAAACAAATAGGGAAGGGGGGGGAATCCCCCTCTTTCAAGATAAAAATACAGATTTGGAGAGAAAGAGAGAAAGAAGGGTTGAAAAAGATGCCATTCTAATGAAAATATGTTCAGTCGTAGCTCATTTTCTTTCCAGAACAAGACATTTGCGGAAACATGATTAGAATTAATTAATCGTGCTGTTGATAGAGTTAAAAAAAAAAGTAAAACAAGATAGGACAGATTCCTCAGTTATATAAGAAACAATATAGCTGTTTTGAATTTGTAACAATATAAAAGTTTTGAATTTGGAGAGGCAGACAAGAATAAGCGATGGAGGACATGCTGAAATAACTCAACTTAATGATAAATAATTATATATTTGGAATTTATTATATTAATTTATTATATGACTCCTCCTTTATTAGTTTGATTGTTTTTATATAGCAGTAGACTTAGCAATAGCAGTAGACTTATATACCGCTTCATAGGCCTTCAGGCCTCTCTAAGCGGTTTACAGAGAGTCAGCATATTGCCCCCAACAATCTGGGTCCTCATTTTACCCATCTCGGAAGGATGGAAGGCTGAGTCAACCCTGAGCCGGTGAGATTTGAACCGCTGACCTGCTGATCTAGCAGTAGCCTGCAGTGCTGCATTTAACCACTGCGCCACCTTGGCTCCTTTTATATGAGGTTTTATATTCTGTAAGCCACCTTGAGTCACTGTGTGCAAATAGGCAGCCGGCAATATAAATTCCCTAAATAAATAAATAAATAAATTCCCTAAATAAATAAATATTATAATCAGTGTTTCTCAACCTTGGCGACTTTAAGTCCTGTGGACTTCAACTCCCAGAATCCCCCAGCCTGGGGGATTCTGGGAGTTGAAGTCCACAGGACTTAAAGTCGCCAAGGTTGAGAAACACTGTTATAAGAACTGGTGGGCTGGGCAGATGTAATAAGGGAAAGGGGTCCTTTCAAATAACCTTATCTGTACACATTAAATTATTTCCATCATAGTGCATAATAGAGGATGGATCACCCAGCATCCTATTTTCCATCTCTAAACTGCTCCAATTCTGGATATAAAAGGGAGGTAGCTGGAACAACCAAAGCTCACTCCCTTTGATCCTATTCATGCCAATTACATACAATATTGGCTAATCGGGGAACTCCTGTTTCTTTTAATATAGATAGATCTATAGCAGTGGTGGGATTCAAAAATTTTACTACCGGTTCTGTGGGCTTGGCTTGGTGGGCTTGGCGAGGCTTGGTGAGTGTGGCTTGGTGGGTGTGGCAGAGGAAGGATACTGTAAAATCTCCATTTCCACCACACTCCAGGGGAAGGTTACTGCAAAATCCCCATTTCTTCCCAATCAGCTGGGACTCAGGAGGCAGAGAATAGATGGGGGTGGGGCCAGTCAGAGGTGGTATTTACCAGTTCTCCGAACTACTCAAAATTTCTGCTACTGGCTCTCCAAAACTGGTCAGAACCTGCTGAATACCACCTCTGATCTACAGCTAATGTAGTGTTTTACAAACTTGTCAACTTTAAGATATGTGGATTTTTATCTCCCAGGATTCTGAGTCCCTGGTTGCTGACTGGGGATGAAGTCCACATGCCTTAAAGTTGTCAAGTTTGAAAAATACTGATGTGGGTCATTCATATTAAGTCCTTTTATCCTTTGCCTGATGTCCTCTTCGCTTTTGCCTACTTTTTTCACCATTTTTCTCCAATTAACTGTTTTGTTTATGTTTGCTGCATTTCTTTTCTTTTCTTATTTTAAAAAAAATCAAGCTATATTTCTTTTAGTTGTGCTGAGTAGCATGGAGACTTGCTCGTGACCTGGATAGATAGTTCACTGGGTGTACACAAAAATTGAAATTCCCACAGTAATTTTCTGACAAAAATGATATGAGCCAGCAATCCTCTTTGGTTGCCCCCGACTGTAGAAAAAGCTGCTTTGGAGATAAGGCTTGCTGTTGGCATTCCTGAAAGCCCTAAAGACTTCTTTTTTAAATGGAAATCTGAACTGCTATTATGCCATTTTCCATTCTGTCCCATAGGTCTGAATATGTTGTGCTTTATCATGAATGGTTATTTTACATTTTAGTCTTAACTGCATGATCAGTTGATTAGGCTGAAATACCAAAGGTTGAATATAGAAACAACAATAGCCCCAGCTAGTTATATCCTCCTGCCTTGACAGACTTCTTGCATTCATTTCTCTCAGTCTTGGATGTGGAAGAAATCTACAAACTTTGTTTTAATAAATGGTGGCTTGCTTTCAGGCTCTTGATTCCCAATCTTGGCTTCTTCAGTCCCCTTCCATGCCACTTTAATATGTAGCCCTAAACCAGCATTTTTCAAATTAGACTGTCAATTGTGAGAAATCAGGAAATCCAGCCAGTTCAAAGGTTTATTCTCTACAAGAATCTGGACTACTAACAGTCAAAGCAAATCAGTGGTAGATAAAAGTAGAATTCAAGATGGGCTGGACTTAGATATCTTGTGGGCACAAAGAGACTCAAAGCTGATGATACGTTTGACCCCTCCCTCAGGCTCAGCTGGTCATCTCCTATATAGACAATCTTAAGATGTCAGCATGCTGGTTGGGAATTTTGGGAGCAGAAGTCCATACATCTTAAAGATCCAAATTTGAAAACCAGTGGCCTAAACCCATATACATCTCTCTTAGATCTCTCTTCTCCCCCCATCCCTATTGTCTGCCTCCCACTCCTCATAAAACTGCTGAATTCAGGTTTTAGAAAGACCAGAATCTTGTTAAGGGATCTTTCTTTAGCTCCGTAAAAGATTTTTTTTAAAAAAAAATGTTCTTGTTCATGTTTAATTTCAGCACAGCAAAAGCTGACTGCCTTTCATTAGCTGTAAAAGTTCCATGTTAAGGAAACCTGGATATACGATGTGAGTTAAAGGATCTCTTTGTGGAAAACAATAGTTATCTGCCCTGGAAGGCCACTTGTGACAAGTTGCTCCTTCTGTTTTAAAAGAACTGAATATGTTTTTTTTTTCTTTGACGGAGCCAAAGTCCCTTTTTTAACTCAGGATCAAATCATCAGGGAGCCCAGGAGGAGGAAAAAGTTGCATATATCTGCCATGATGGCTCCCTTGTGGGATGCAGAACCAATCGCATGTAATTTACTGAACAAATTCTTGTCCTTCGCTTCTTGTCCTTGTGTAATTCACGCTCCGCTGCTTTGTTGGCTGAAGAGAATGTGAAATACATAAATTGTACCCTGCAAACCATGAACTAAGGCATTACTCCTGGTATACTATAAATAAATGCCCACAAAGGAGCGTTGTATAAGCGACTGTGATAAAATGTGGGAGGATCCACATTGCTTTGGAGAATTTGGTGCATTATAAATTGGAACGTTTCCATGTTGGTGGTGATTGTTCTGCTGCAAAAGGACCCATCGGTCAATGACCAGACTGGTTTTAAATAGGAAAACATATATTGGAGTTCCATATCCATGTTACTCATGCTATCTGGGTTTAAATGGTGCTCAGTGGGATTCTATCTCTGCTAAAGTTGCAAGGCTGAGAACAAGCCTTAGAATTAAACATTCATTACAGATGAACTAAACAACGCAACGGTTGTCACATGTGCCTGAACAAGTAATCACGCGATACTCTTATAATATAATGCTATTCTAGGGTGGGCTGCTGGGGGTTTGCAGGGGTTTGGGAGAACCTCTAGCTAAGATTCTCTGCATTTCAGAGAACCCCTAAGTCCCACTCCTGGCTGGCCCTGCCTCTTCCCTCGCAGGAGTCCCCACACAGCCCGTTTTGGATGCAGGTAAGTGCAAGGCATGTGCAGAGGCTCAGGGAGGAGGAAAAATTGATCTAGCGGAAGTTCAGGAAGGCCAGAAATGGGCCCATTTCCAGCCTCCAGAGGGCCTCGGGAGCCTGGGGAGGCCGTTTTTGCCCTTCCGGAGGCTCGAGGGAAACCTCCGGAGCCTGGGGAGAGCAAAATCCCACCACCACCATGGTGCAGAAGGCTGAATAGGCCACGCCCACCCAGCAACCAGACAGAGAATCTCTTGTTAAACTGTTTGAAGCCCACCCCAGTTTTTCAGTATAATAGTATAATATAATGCTATTCAGTGGTCTCAAAAACTCTTTCTCAGTGGTTCTATTTCAAAGGCAATTCCAGGATATATGATGGTTTTGTAGCATTGATACAATTCAGGTTCATATGATTCTATTCTTCCTCCAACATCTTAGATCAGTTTTCTCAACCTTGTTCACTTTAAGACCTGTGGACGTCAACTCCCAGAAATCTCCAACCTGCTATGCTGGCTGGGATATTCTGGGAATTGAAATCCACAGGTCTTAAAGTGGCCAAGGTTGAGAAATACTGTTAAATCATCTACATATGCAGCAGGATGTTAATAACACTAAAGTACTGTATCATTACATCAATAACATTAAAAAGAAAAGATAATTCACACGATATAGACATCCTGGTTAGATGTTTGATTGGGGATGGACTGTAACTTAGTCCTGACTAGGATGATGATGTTTATCATGAACTGAAGAATATGTTGTATTCCTCGTAGCAGTCTTAAAAAAAAGTAAGACAATAAAATAGTAATAAAACACAGAACATTCCTTTTTTACAACCATTTCTCCTCTCATTTATCTCATGAAAATATTTTCCTCCCAGGCAGTTTTCCATAATGTGTTTCCCCACACAACATATACTTTCTTTTAATATATGCCTTCTTGTGCACAATTTTTATAATATAGATTTTAAAGATTGAAATTTCACTGGAAAATTCTGGACTAGTAATGGTTAATATCTGTATTCTGGTTTGGAATTTAGGAGCGAAACATTAATTGTATTATTGTAGTAAAATGCAAAATGAATAAGTTTTCTCTTGGTCCCAAGTTTTTTTATTAATCAAAAACATAATCATAAATACAGTCCATTTATTTCAATCTATCTAACTTGGGAGCCATCAAAGTTATGTCAATGACCAAGGTAAGCTATTGGAAACTAAAAAAAGAAATGTCCTTTTCCGTCAAAAATTCATTGGTTTCCTGGGTTTCATTCAGCTTGGATGGCCTTTGAATAAACAAGCTTACCTTAATATTTTTTTCATTCCTTTGTGAAGTTGTTCTATTAAAAATAAGAGCTTGATTAACAGTGCATTGTGCTAAATCAGTTTCTCGGTGATGTTCTTCTTCTTTTTATATAAATTTTATTTTTATTTTTGATTAAACAAACACAACACAAAAAATATCACCTTTCGTTACATATTGTAGAAGTGTGTCGATTGGTTACAAATAACTTTCGTGCATCTCTTCCACAGTCGTTACTTATAGTTCATATCACATTATATATTTTAAATCAAAAATCTTAATATACCTTACTGTTCTGACCCCCCCCCCCCCCGGCCTGTCAATAAACCAGAACACAGGCTTGGCTGTTTGTCACTATTTAATGAATGTGATAACAAATCCTTTGGCTGAAGGCCCAGGTAAACTCACGTTCAAGATAATAGGTTGGCAGCAACCCAGAAAGCTCCAAGAAAGCAATGCAGATAATTCCACATGACACGACTAGAATACAGATTTCTCCAATACTGGTTCGGTTGTTTCCTGCAATTGTCCCCTCCCAACGCCTCACTTATAAACTCTTTTGGGAGGGGCCCAGGCACAACCACCTGTGCGTAATTATCTTCTATGAGAGCTGCTTCCGTTTCTCAGCCCTTCGTAATCTACATCAGGGACACACCGCCTTTGATCCTCCCCACTGCTCCACACCTCAGGCACCTCCTGGTGGCCAACCAGCCTCTCTGGTCCCTGCTCTGAGTCTGAACCCTGCCCAGGGTCCCCCACATCTTCCATGGCAGACTCATATGGTTTCTTGCTATCTGAGTCCATCAGCAGCTCAACCATATCCTGCTGGGCCACAACACCTTACTATCAACACACCACAATTCTCATTTGACTATAGTTGTTTTAATGTCCTTTTGCAAAAAATAATCCAAAATTAAAAGCACAACCACATAATGATATTTCATTAATTATTTCTAATAGCATCCAATAACATTGCACCTTTATAACATGTTCAAAGTAAGAATTAATTATGTTTGGTAACAAAATTTCTAATCCCCTTTTCAAAACTGCTGTTTACAATTTGTATCCCAATTCCTTTTATTAAACCAATACACACACACACACACACACACACACAAACACACAAACAGACATTGTTAATTATATCCCTTGTCATTTCATTGTTATTGTTATAATGATTATTTATTAATAGAAATTCATTCACTAATTATATCAGGTTTCCTCTAATCAAACCAACACGTGTGTATGTTGTTATCGTTATCAGTTATTTATTTAACATAGCACTCTAAAAATTACTAAATTACTAATCACTAATCATATAGCAATAGCAATAGCAGTAGACTTATATACCGCTTCATAGGGCTTTCAGCCCTCTCTAAGCGGTTTACAGAGAGTCAGCATATTGCCCCCAACAATCCGGGTCCTCATTTTACCCACCTCGGAAGGATGGAAGGCTGAGTCAACCCTGAGCCGGTGAGATTTGAACCGCTGAACTGCTGATCTAGCAGTAGCCTACAGTGCTGCATTTAACCACTGCGCCACCTCGGCTCTTCTATAATCATATTATAGAAGTGTGTTGATTGATTACAAATAACTTTCGTGCATCTCTTCCACAGTCATTAATTATTGTTCATATCACATTGAATATTTTAAATCAAAAATCTTTATATATCTTACTATTAACATACCACAATTATCATTTGACTATAATTATTTTAACATCCTTTTACGTAAAATAGTCCAAAATTAAAATCACAACCATATAATAGCATCTCATTAATTATTTCTAATATCAACCAATAACATTACCCCTTTACAATATGTACCAACACATGTATATACCTTATTATTATCAATTATTTATTTAACATAGCACTCTAGAGATTACTAAATTACTAATTACTAATTACTAAAATTAACTATTTTTTATTATCAACTTTCATATATCAGCCTGTATCCTTCCAATAATAATACAATCTTATTTCTTTTGTCATTTGTGGAATTGGTCTTCTATCTATTTTCTTAATAAAATTTTTGTAGACTTCTCTCTGCACCTTGCTGCTTGTAGCATCACTTAAGTAATCTTGATGTCCTCCATCTGCTATTTTAATCAGCTTATCTTTTATTGTCAATCGTGCTTCTAACAGGTTTTCTCTCCTTAGATCCATTGTTTTTTTTTTCTTTTCCTTCCTCTAAGCCTTGAAATCCAGGGTAGAGTTCCTGTCCATCTAATTCCCTTTTCCATACTCCCCTTTTCCCACTTTCAACTACGTTCACTCCATTAGTAAAGTCATCAGTTGTCTTGTCTTTATAATCATTTTCCTTTTCAATTTTTGGGACTCTGACTCCATCATTTTTGGCTGTTATAAACTCTAGTTTTCCAATCTTCTTCTCAATTCTCTCTGTTACTTCTAATACATTTTGAATTCCACCCATAATGTTTTGCAGAGTTGTTTCTTTTGAGTATTGTGCCATTTCAAGAAACTGGTAGACAAACTGGTAGACACTGCCACTCTGGCTTTCAAAGCTTCTTATATTAAATTAGCTTAAATGCAAATTCATTTATGATCTTCAAAAAATGAGGTTCTGGTGGAGGAGCCAGTGTTGTGATGATATGGTTGTGCGGTCTCAATGCTCTGAGACCTCAGCCAACACTTTTGCCATTGGGTAGTCCAAACGGACCTAAACCGTCCTGAAGAAATGGTGAACAGGAAGAATATGTCTTGCTAATCTCAGGGATATCGCAAAATCCCTGAAAGAAGAAAGAAAAGTTTTTCAAGCCAGTGACAAAAAATCCAGCCAAGGCTGACAAAGTCGGGCGGCTCCAAAACAGAAGGATATGGAAAGTGTTTCCAGCTGGTGAGGAATTTTTATTGTTTTAAAAAAGAGACTGCCTATAAAAACTCAAAAATCAATTTAAATTGAAGAATAGACGAATCAAGTGGTGGAATTAAATTTGGAATGGTTTTGGACAGTGGTTTACTTTTTAAATGTTATTTTCATGGATCGAATCTATGCAAACCTTTTGAAATGGATGGATTAAGTTTTCTTCTTCTACCTTCTCTTTGTGACTCTCTGTAATTTTCCCCTTTTATTGCTGTGGGTATTTTTCTAATTCATTTAAAGATTGGACCTCTTTTTCTAATTTGAAATACAAAAAAGATACAAAAAGAAACTCTTTAACAGTGTCTTGCTCCGGAGGATGGGAGGTGTTGTTGATCGGAGTTTTGTGTATTCAAAGTGGAACACTTTTTCTTTCTTTCATGGATTGCTTTGACTTGGCACCACAAGATTTTACTGTTTGGCTACAGACTGATAAGAGTACACAGATGTCCCTTTGAAGTATATTTTCAACCAGAGAAAAGTGAAATTAACGTTCTTTGTGAATCTATGCTTTAATTTTATTAATCTTCCAAGCTAGAGCAGCTGTGTTTGTTAGAATCACACAACATCAAGAAAAAATAGAGGTCTTAACTTTGCAAAATATATTTTCAGAACTACAGATATTATCAAATATAGTAGAGAAAAAACTGGAATACCTAGAGAACATAACAAGAAAATATGAAGAAAAAATTGAAAATGTTTATCAAATGCAAAACGGGGTTATTGAAACTCAAAAAACTGAAGTGGAAAATGAATATAAAGAGACTAAACCTGCTGATATCTATGGTAATTGGTTTGTTCCTGAAAATGGAAAGAATGGAATACAGAAAGAGGAATTAAATGGAGAGGAAATCTATTCCAAAGGTCAAGATATAGAAGATAAAATTAAAGAATCTATGCATTTAAAGAAAGAAATTCCATTAGCAAAAGTATTGATAACACAACTGACAATCAAAGACAAACTGAATAAGGAAACAGAAAGAGGGCATCAAGATTATATGAGAAATCGTATAAGCAAGGAGTTGCTAAGAGAAGTCCATAAAAAGGTGATCAAGAAGATAATTAGAGGATTGGTACCACAAATGGCAGAAGATATGATATTGTTTTGTTATTGGAAAAATACAGGTTGATAGATGGAAGAATATAACTTAAAACTAGTTAAACAGTGAAATTTAGTGATAATAGATATAGTTAAAGAAATAATTGATAATGATAATAATGTATACAATGTGTAGTGTTATGATAAGTAATAATTGGATATGAATATTGAATGGTACCCATGAAAGAAAGATTAAAAATCCTTTTGGATTATATACAAAGGTTAATAAAAAAGAACTAATTTAGATACAGTTAAGTTTTGATTATTAGGGGGAAAATGTTATGATACAGGATATAGTCAAATAAAGGAAGGATAATGATGATAACCTATATATGGGCATGGGTACAATATAAGGAAACTGGGTGAAAATTGCAAACAGTGATTTGGAAAGGAGGATTAGAAAAGTTTGTTATTAAATATTATGGATGTTTAGCTAGAATAGAACATAAAGATTCAGTGTTATTGGAGGATTTTAGAAATATTAAATGAAATGCCAGTATGTGGTTATGTATTAAATCTTGGTATATTTTATGATGAAGGATGTTTAAACAATTATGGTCAAATAAAAATGGAGGTATAAGGGTAACATGTATAAATATCTGAGTTAAAATACTTGAGCTAATTTGAGTTATGCTTGATGACTGTGGAAGAGATGCACGAAAGTCTTTTTGTAACCAACTGATACACTTTCTACAGTATGTAAAGAAGGAAGATTTTATGTGTTGTGTTTGTTTTGAAAATAAAAAAATATTTTTTTTAAAAAAAATAAGGTTCTGTTTCTTTTTCTCTCCCACTGCCAGTGGGATGCACCTGTATAAACAATTCATGCTTTTGCTTCTTATCATTTTCTATAAACAAGTTGCAGAACCTTGAAATACAAAGTCAGTGAGATCAAAAGGAAAAGGAAAAGTGCATTGTTTCAAAAGCTCAAGCCTCCAGCCTCCAAGTGGCAGTATTGCTTCCCACTCTCTAATATTATTTCAAACTCAAAAGAAACAAAGTTCTTAAATGGAATTAATAGCAAGAAGTAAAAGTCTTTGTTAAAATAACAAAGATGATTTTAATCCATAAATTAAGAACTAAAAATAGAAAAATAGAAGAAGAAAAACAAATCCATTCTCTTAAAAAAAAAGTTGTGAGCATTTCAGTCCACAAAGTAGAATTACAAAGGGAAAAAAAAGAAAAACACACTATCCAATGCAATCCAATATAGGTTAATTTTGCCACTTGTTTTCTTCTGCTTTCAGATTTAATTTAAGTTAAAAAAGATTTTTGGGGCAGTCTTTTCCAAAACAGTAAAGATTCCTCACCAGATGGACACATTTTCTCTTTCCACTTCCCATCTGTTCTGGAGCTATCCCAACTTCATTAGCCTGGGGCTGAGCTTTTTGTCACCGACTTGAAGAACTTCTCTTGGATCGATCAGGGACTTTGCAGTGTCCCTGAGATCAGCAAGACATATTCTTCCTGTTCACCATCTCTACGGGACAGTTTAGGTCCAATTGGACCGTCCAGTGGCAAACGTTTGGCAGCTGTCTTGGAGCATGTGTAGTCCCAATGACTACACCTTGTAGAATTCCAACAGCTGAAAGAAAGCTATAATAAATATTCTAAAACATTTAGCTTTGTCTTTCTTTTCCTTTCCTTTCCTTTCTTTCTTTCTTTCTTTCTTTCTTTCTTTCTTTCTTTCTTTCTTTCTTTCTTCCTTTCTTTTTTCCTTCCTTCCTTCCCTCCTTCCTTCCTTTCTTCCTCCCTCCCTCCCTCTTTCTATCTATCTATCTATCTATCTATCTATCTATCTATCTATCTATCTTTCTTTCTTTCTTTCTTTCTTTATTTCTTTTTTTGCAATGTGCAAATTTGTGTGGATGAGCATTGAGATTAAAACAAAGAAAAATGGAGGTCACTGTTAATAGTAATGAAGATCTGGAGGAAATGTCATAGAATTTCACACATATTGTAGCAATAATAGGAGGCATTTTCCAACAAGAATTAAATCAATGGGTACGGTAACATTTTGAGATACAACTAAATAGAGATTTCAGAATCTCACAATTATTCCTTTGTAATTTTGACTGACATCATAGGTTTGTTGCTGACGATCAATAGTATTGTTGCAACTTTATTGCTATTTTAAACTACTCCATTCTTCAGCTACAATATTTGACAGAGAATGATGTTTGTATAATTCAGCAAATGAGTTTTGCTATCAGTTCCTTAGAAATATGATAGCTTCTTAGAAATATGTACAGGATCAATTCTCTTGTTTCTTCAAGAGTTCCATTGACATTTCCAATTTCCATTCCTTTTTTAATTTTGCCTGGAATATCAGTTGTGTGCTGTTCTATTAAATGGAAATAACATTTCAAAGCTAAAGCAAGCAATTCTAAATACAAATGATGTGCAGGCATTCATTTTTCTTAGATTCAATGATGTAGGCAGTCAAAGGCTACAATGTTATTTTTATGAAATTTAAAAAATTAAAGTGAAAAAACTTCCAAGAACATTTTATGATACTGGAGAGACAGAAGAGAGTGGAAAGCCTCCGTAAGAGCTAATAAAGCTGCGACAATATGATTTTGAAACAAAAAGTTGTAATTAGGTTGAGATATAGGCATTTTATTTGCACTTGGACCCTTCTCTGATTTTTGGAGGAGATTAACATGAAAAGAAAGAGTGGATATTATAATATTTCAAAAATACTTTTCAAGTATTATCATTTAGATTTTTTTGATGAACCAATCTGATTCATTTTACTTTGGAAATATAGGAAACAGAAAAGGAATCAATTTAGATTTGATTGAGGGCCGCATTAAGGTTGTGTTTGACCTCGAGGGGCTGTGGTGGGTTTGGCCAGCATGACATCACTCATGTTTGGGTGCCTGTAGTGGCCTGAGCGCTGTGCCAGCGAAAACAAGCTCCCTAGCTACGTTTTCAGCTGGAACGGCCTCCTGCAACCCTCTGCCAGCAAAAACAGGGGCCAGTCCTTCACTGTTTCCAGGGCACCCCCGTGGGCCAGATCTAAGCACCCCATGGGCCAGATTCAGCCCCCGGGCCTTGAGTTTGACATTCCAAATCTAGAATGAATAGCTGAGTTCTTAAAATATACTGTAAATGCTGTATATTGTACAGTACATACAATTTACTGTAGTGAACCAAAAACCTGTCCAATCCCATCTGAGCCTAATTTAGATAGTTGTACAAACTGACCCATTCTATGAGTCCTATACATTTATTGTATTATAGAGATAGGAATCTATCATCTCTTCTCTCCCTCTCCTATCACCCATCCATCCATCCATCCATCTATCTCTCTATCTCTCTCTCTCTCTCTCTACCTACCTACCTACCTACCTACCTACCTACCTACCTATCTACCTACCTACCTACCTACCTATCATCTCTTCACCATGGATGCAGAAAAAATATGTAAAGCAACTAATAGTTTCTTCAATCTTATGGTATATATTCCCTATAAAAAATCTATATCAGCAAAGATTTGGGAAAGTTAGTCAGTCTGGTGACTATATGGACAAATGCCCTTCATCTCATTTTCTACCTGGCAGGTGACATGTTCTGATGAAATGTAGGAATGACCTTGCAGCTAGGAAAAAGTCTGATAAAAGGCAGCCCCGTCCATAGGTGGGGAGAAAACATGGGAAGCATTTCAGGAAGGGACCCTTCCTAGTGTTCCAGAGTCTAAAAAGAGAGGAGGGAAGAAATACTTTCATTCTTGCAAGATTCTACAGTGTTTAATGTATCTTACCATGAAGATAGTCCGAAGCTCCTAGTTGCCCTTCTTGTCTGGACTACCTCAAAGAGCTAACACATTCAAGAACCTAGAAAAGTCACATGACAACAACAAAAAGAACCCAAAATAAAAATTATACAGATCTTATGGGTAGTTGTGCTTTAAAAAGCAGTATTTAGCAGAGAAACGTATATGTAGTTTCTGCATATTAGAATGAAATATCTACATTATGAAAAAATGCAAATGGCAACATGTGCCAATTTTTCAGCATTTCCTTTTCAGACTATCCTGAAACACTAGCAAGAAAAGGATGAGGAATAAATCCTGCCCGTCTAACATGATCTGCTTCCAGCTCTGAATATGCTATTATTTATCATTGCTTTCAGGGTGACAGAGGTGGCGTAACATCGAGAACTTGGTTTGGAGCTGTTTCCCCCACACATATTCTTTAATTGCTGTAGTTGCTCTCAAACTGTTGCTTGTTTCAATTCCAGCTTGGAGGGATAGAATAAAGTAGGATGGGTGTGAGTAACAGGGCTAACACTATGGTAGTGCCTGGGTTCTGTAAAGGCAGAAGGCTGACTGCCAGCATTTCTGGAGAAGGATAAACAGCCCGTCAATGTTTAAGACAACACAGTTGCAAAATGAACACCTTGCGGTCCTTAGTTTATGACTTGTATCAAGCTCTGTTTCTGAGGAGAAAAAACAAAGGGAAAGGCCCAAACAATGCTGATAACATTTACCCAACCTAATCTCAGTGACAGAATAATGGATTCTATCGTTACTCGGTGGCCATTGAGATTATCTTTAAAAATTAACCAGAAAATGGAATTGATTGGTTTATTATATAAACCAATTCTTCCATTTGTCTTAGAGAAAGATTTCCATGATAGTTTTTTTTTTATTATCCAGGCAAAGAAAAAAGAAACATATTTATAAACTAAAAGTCCTGCTGTAGAAGGAAAGTAAGATAGGGAAGACAAAACAAACAAGCTTAGGCGACAATTCTTAGTCAAACAATAATTTTGTATGTAATGACTTAGTTGGACACAGTTCAGAGGAAGAACAAACTAACAGAACTGATTTTTCTACATGTTTGAGGAATAGCTCCACTTCCCTTCGCAGCAGTCCTCTGGAGAAGATGTTATTTTTGGCACAACAAAGAAACAAATATTAAATCACAAAGTATAATTTATACATTATTCATACAGACTGAGACTCAAAAATATTAGCTATCATTAGGAGCATTTCCTGCTTTTGTTCTATTTCTTTTGAATATATGTGCTATCCAGATGGAAGGAAGGAAAAAGGGAGGGAGAGAGGGAGGGAAGGAAGGAGGGAAGGAAGGAGAGAGGGAAGGAAGGAAAAAGGGAGGTAGGAAAGGAAGGAAGGATTAGCACATCCCTTCCTTTCAGGGTGGCTTACTTTAATTCAATTCTTGTGCATAAATTAAAGGAATTAGGGTGAAGGAGGATAAGCAATTCAAGATAGCGCTAATTTTAACAAGAACTCAAAACTCTCTGAGTTTAGGTCAGTGTTTTTCACACTTGGAAACTTTAGTTGGGCAATTCTGGGAGTTGAAGTCCACACATCTAAAATTTCCAAGTGTGAAAAAACCTGCCTTAGATTATATATTCATAGGAATTAGACACAGGCAGCATTCCTTCCTTGAATCAACTACTTTTGCTACCAATGCTCTTTTTTTTAGCAGAAATAAAATAGACTACCCAAGTTTGAATTAATCCTTCCTCCCATTTTAGGCTTCACAAAGTAGCCAGTGTTAGAAATCAGCTCCAAAGATGAAGTGCCTGGGATGATCAATCTACTTCCATGCTGTTCCCGACATTGCTTATCTGTCAGCAAATAGTATCATACTCACACATGCACTCATTCAGAATCAAGAAACTCCGGGCTCAGAACTGCCAGAAGAGTTTTCATTTACAGGTAATTTGTAGAAAGCAAAATATGGTGAAGGGCATGTGAAGAAGATTGGCAGAACAGAAGAAGGGATAGAGAATTAATGAGCTAGGGTTGCTAGTACAAAGCATAGGGTAGACTTGGGCAGGAGAACCAAAGATATGCAATAGGGATTTTGTAGTGTGTACTTACAAAAATCAAGATGGAAGTCATAAAAAGTGAAATTAAAACTCTGGCTTTTTAAAATGTGTGTGGCACATATATAGGTTGTCCTCAATTAACAACTGCCCTATTTAGTGACTGTTCAAAGTTTCAGTAGTGTTGAAAAAGGAACTTTATAATTGATTCTTTCACTTATGATTATTGCAGTGATGATAATAATGAGTGTGATGATGATGATTAGTTGATTTGAAACTAGAGTTAGACCATTCTTTCCAGCCTGCATTTTAGTTTCTGAGCTTCCAAGAAATATGGAGGGGCTGGCAATTAAGTCATGTATGTCCTCAATCTGTAGTGGCAGGACCACGAGGCTAGGCCTGGTTTTGCAAGGGGGAGTAACTCCTAATTTGAACATTCAACTTTCAAATAAATAAACCGATAAACCGATAAACCGATAACTGATAAACCTGATAAACCGATAAACCGATAAACCGATAAACCGATAAACGATGATAAAACGATGATAAAACGATGATAAAACGATGATAAAACGATGATAAAACGATAAAACGATAAACGATAAAACGATTTAAACGATAATTAAACGATAAAACAGATAAAACGATAAAACGATAAAACGATAAAACGATAAAACGATAAAACGATAAAACGATAAAACGATAAAACATTAAAATGATAAAACGATAAAATGATAAATGATAAAACAATAAAACAATAAAACAATAAAATGAGAAAATGATAAATAAACAAACAAACAAACAAACAGACAGACAGACAAACAAATAAATAAATAAGGCACTTGCTCCAAGCCAAAAAAGAAAAAAAATCAGCTATGCAGAAAATCATGATTTGACTTTAACTTGATGTAGAGTTTCAGAAAGAAGGAGAAGGTGCATTTGTACTGCAGAAATCTCTCTCCCTCTCTCTCCTCCCCCACTCTCTCTGTAAACATTGTGCAATACATACATGAACACATATTGGTAAATTTGTTCTTGTACAGCACTTATCTCTTGTAGTAAGTTTTTTTTATTATTATTATTTTCTATTTCTTGGATTTCTGTTAATGTAGTGACCTGATATTGTTTGCTAAAGTTTAAATAAAATAATGGGGAAAAATGAAGTGCATGTAGTCACAAGCTTGTGACTACGTACATTTTAGCTCATTGGCTAAATATCTTTAAGATACGGGTGACTGATCAGTTCATTTCCAGGGCCCTGTGATAACAGGGTTCTCTCCTTTTTCAGCCACAGTTTGACAGCCTACGCTTAGTTGAGTAAGTTTTCTGCTTTGTATTTCCAAGTGTTTGTCTCTTTCTCTCTCTCTCTCTTCTCCACTTTGCATGGCTGTTGGTTTCTCAAGGTATCGATTGATTCCTCTGATGCTTTTTCTCACTCGGTCAAGCTCCCTCCGCTCTGCCTCATTGTATTTCATTATGCTGCTTTCAGCTTTTTGGTCTTCAAAGTGTTCTCCTCTGCTCCAGCATCCAGCTTGATCACTTCCCCTTCAGGGCATTTGCCCTAATAATGGGAGGGGGGGACTTATTAACCTGACCTTGGCTCTGCCTGCAAAGTCTAAAGGGCATTGGATATAAAATAAAATAAACCACATCCTTTTTTGTCTGTGTCTGTCTATGTGGTGGGGGGGCTTTTTCTAGGACCCCAATAAGACATTTGTTTATTTGCTTTATAGAGTTAGGCACACAAGAACATTTCTAATACACATATCCATTTTTGAAACCCATCCCTGGAAATCCTAAGAGTTATTATTCAAACACCCTTGGAGAACATCAGTTTAGGAAAGCCTGACATAACTTACTAGCATAGCTTATAGTTTATTGATCGATCTGTCTTAGAACCATACTAAATAAATGAAAATAAAAGTAAAAGTACAAAGTCTGTTTCCAGGATAAAATACGTGAATGAAAATACAATCGTAAACTACATACATGCTAAATACAAAGAATCAATGTTGAGTTAAATACATCACCCCAAGCTGTTCAATCTAACAGATTCTTAACTGAACTGCCTTGTACATGTTACTGGCAATGCGTGAAAAGCTGGCATTGTACGGAATGCCAAAGAAATCTATTGAATGTGTGTGACATTTTTAGGCAAAGTATAAAAGGTCTGTCTTCGTTGAATCTGCTGTATACGTTCCCTAGGCATTGTATATAACACCTAGGCATTATTCAGAATGACAAGAACTATTTAGACGAAGTATGAAAAGAGAGTCATGAAAAGGGTTAGGGTTTGTTGTTAGCTGCTAAGTCATATCCGACCCATTGTGACCCCTTGGACAGCATTCCTCCAGGCCTTCCTGTCCTGTACCATCCCGTGGAGTCCATTTAAGCTCACGCCTACTGCTTCGGTGACTCCATCCAGCCACCTCATTCTCTGTCGTCATCCTCTTCTTCTTTTGCCCTCAGTCATTCCCAGCATTAGGCTCTTCTCCAGTGATTCCTTCCTTCTCATTAGGTGGCCAAAATATTTGAGTTTCATCTTCAGGATCTGGCCTTCTGAAGAACAATCAGGGTTGATCTCCTCTAGACAGTGGTGGGATTCAATTTTTTTTTACTGTGGGCATAGCTTTGTGGGTGTGGCTTTGGGGGCGTGGCAGGGGAAGGATACTGCAAAATCCCCATTCTCTCCCACCTGCTTTTTAGCTCTGTTCAGGGCAACAAAGGAAGATCAGCTGGGAGGCAGTGGGGGCGGGGCCAGCCTATTTGCCGGTTCTCTGAATTACTCAAAATTTCCACTACTGATTCTTCAGAACCTGTCAGAACTGGCTGAATACCACCTCTGCCTCTAGGACTGACTGGTTTGATCACAGGAGTCTTCTCCAGCACCAGAGTTAGGGACAGGGATAGGAATAATCCTAACTCTTCCCCCACCTCTCTTTTTTTTGGACACATATGAAAATGAATGAAGAAATGGAAAATAATGTACAGGATTTTCTAACTAAAAAAAGAAAAACAAGAGAAAAAAACAGGATTGACCTACTTGTTGCAACAAGGAAGGCTGGAATGGCATTTTAGCAGAAATATTTTATACTTTTCCTTTTGGTATCGCACATAATGTTTTGGAAATGGGCAAAATATTAAGCATTTAATACTTTGACATTCTATTTTTGACCTTATGTTGATTTCCTAGGCATTCTACAAAATGTCCAAAAGATGCTTTTTCAAGAGGCAACTGGACTTTCTGGTTTTTCTTTAAAGACACTTCGCTTCTCATCAAAGAAGCTTCTTCAGCTCTGAAGCTGAGAGCTCAGAACTGAAGAAGCTTCTTGGATGAGAAATGATTGACTAGGCTTGATTACCGTAATGAGCTTTACTTGGGGCTGCCCCTGAAGAGTGTTCGGAGACTACAATTGGTCCAGAATGCAGCCACGCAAGCGATATCGGGTGTACACCCATGTTACACCTATCCTCCGCGAGCTGCACTGGCTTCCCATCAGTCTCCTGAACGCGATTCAAGGTGCTGGTCATTACCTTTAAAGCCCTACATGGCTTGGGACCTGGATATCTGCGGGACCGCCTCCTGCCACATAGCTCCCAATGACCTATAAGATCTCACAGGCTGGGCCTCCTTCGGGTACCATCGACCGGGCAATGCCGGTTGGCGACTACTCGGGGGAGGTCTTTCTCTGTAGCTGCCCTGGCCTTGTGGAATGATCTACCCGCAGAGATGCGGAGCCTTCCCACTCTCTCGGCCTTCCGTAAAGCCACTAAAACCTGGCTGTTCCGTCAGGCCTGGGGCTGTTGACCCCAAATGCAGTCCAGCCCCACTTAGAACGGAGTGCATGGTGTGTTTTAAATCTATGTTTTTTAAATCTATTTTTCTTTTCTTCCTTTCTTTTGATTTACGTTGTATTGTTAGCCGCCCGGAGTCCTACGGAATTGGGCGGCATACAAATGTTATTAAACCTTAAACCTTATTAAACCTTAAATGTCTTCAAAGAAAAAACAGAAAGTCCAATTGCCTCTTCCCCCGCCAAAAAAGCATCTTTGGGACAACCATGACCAGGATGACTGAGAATCTCCATAGACATTCTATAAAATTCCTAATTTCATATGTTGATGGTAGCATATACAAATTTAGCAGTTCATCTAACAAAACATATTTATAGACTAGAAGAAAATGGGACAATCACTCCCATTGAAGGGATCCTGTTATTTAACTCTCAAATCTCAATATTTTCCCAATCATCCCCATCATTATTAAGCACAAGGGTTCTAAGCAAATATTGCCATGGGTTATCATTGGTTGGAAAGACAGAGTAACAGATAAAACTCTGGTGGAGTTCCACTCTGAGTCTGATTTCATAGCACTCCAAGAGGCATGGCTGTTCATAGGTGATGAAAACATTCACTTACCAACCTTCAGTTCTTGGACTATTCCTGTAAGGAAATGCAACATGGGAATTTCCTGACCTCACATGACCACAGGACACTGCAACTTTCATAAACATAAACCAGTTGCCAAGCAACCGAATTTTGATCCCATGACCATGGGGCTGCTGCAATGGTTATAAGAGTGTAAAACACATTTTCTGTGCCATTGTAATTTCAAAGAGTCTCTAAACTAATGGTTCATTTCAACCAGGTTCCTTATATATGTCTTGGTCACAAACTCCACTAAGAACACCTTGTTTTGAAGCCAGTTTTTCTTTCAATGAGCAATGTAAGCCACTCCCTATCCTGGTTGCTTTAATGAAGATGGCTGTATATTGCTCAGAAGTTTTCTTTTGAGCATAGTGCCTCCCATAAGAGTAGAGGAACAAAGAATTCACTGTTCCTTGCTCTAACAAGAAATTAGAGGTGATGGAAAGCTGGCTATGAATCCTCAAGCCCAAGAGGCAAATGTATAGATGCTGGCTCTGCAAGTGAAGTCAATGGAGGTGATTTGTGAGGCTATAGAAGTGCAAGGGACAAGGTAAAAAAATTGCAGAAAGTTCCTTGCTAAGTAGAAGCGGTGCTGGTGCAGCCAAATTGGTATAAGATGAGCATTACAAGATGCTGGCTTGCAAGTTTGTCTCTAGATTAGAGAACCTAGCTAGTATAGAAGATTTATTTCATCATACAATATAGAATATTGTAGAGTCTGAATGAATGCAATCCAGAGGGAAACATAAATGAATGGATGGGAATAAAATGTATAAAAAAGTGTTTGGCCCATTTGGAGACACTTGGATAAGATAGATGATTTTGTTTAATGAACTACTGCTTAGAAAAAGTTCTATTTATTTTGAACAGTTGACTTCAGCAGATTATCTCCTGTAATTCTATCTGGTCTCAGGCAAAAAGCCAACAACTACTTGAAAACCAAGTTTCTGCCTTCAACACGACGCATAGAAATGGATGGACATTTTGATCCCCATAATGGATGAAAGGCTGCAAAAATTGATGGAGTTAGTTAGCAGGGATAGCTCAATTGACTAATTTGATAAAAGAAAACAATTGCAAATACTTTTATTTCTACCTGGAAATCGCTTCTGGACTTCTTGCTTGAGGTAAAAAAAATGAAACTTTGATTTTGGGGTTTATCGATTTGATAGATTTGTTGAAATGGCTAAGCTATTTTAAACTATTATGTAAATGTAAAAAGTTGAGGCTTGATGTTAATACATTATTCTACTGCACCAAACAGAGTTGGATGGCTTTTCATTCTCTCCCCGGACTCTTTTCCTCACTTTTCCCTTCCCTATTTTTCCTACTATTTGCTACTAATAAAAACTGTTTAAAAAAAGAAGAAAATCACGTTTCAGTATAATTTAAGCTTTTGTATGATCCCAAAAACAATTAACCGTATAACCCCTTCTTTTTATTCATTGACTCACCCAACCCACCAGTGGCTAATGCTTGCCTCAATGCCCTCCATTCAGCATTGTTATAGGGCAGGTAATGCAAACTTCCTACAACTCATTGTGGCTTATAAAGATACAACAAATTTTCTTTAAATATTTGTACTGTGGTTTTATAGGATATTGTCCCAACAGCTTATTTCTCCTCTTTTAGTAGCAATCTCTGATCAATCAGATATTTCTGTATTGATTTCCTGCTTGCTGATAAGATTTTTTCCAGCCATATATAATTTGGCATCAAGATTCCAGCAGGAGATCCATAGCAGAAAATAAGATGGATTGCTATATATACTGATGTTTAAAGTTATTTCCGTTTCTTTTATCTTGTTTTGTTTTCTCAGATCATTACAGGTCATAATAATATTGAATTGAATGAAAGATTAAGATGAAGACAAAATGTAAGACTAATGGGATTCCAATTTGGGACAGACTATTTTAATAGTTCATGAATAACTCTTTCTTGGGAGAAATGTGGACCATAAAAGACAGTAGAGTAGATATAGAAGAATGGAAGAATGAGAATGGGTGAGTCTGTAATGAAAAATGTTAGAAGGTAGATGACTCTTGAAACAGAGAAAAAAGACTAAGCAAGACAATGTTAAAACAACTTGAAACAGAGTAAAAAACTTTGTGTTACAGAGTGCTACTGATGTCTGTGAAATTATGCTAATGGCAATTGCTTAGAAGAATAATTGAATGATTCTGTAAAAGAAGTTATAGTTATGAAGACAATGCATATAAGGCAGGGGTGCCAAACTTGTGGCCCGTGGGCCAGATGGGTCACATGGTGGCCATGCCCACACCCAATTTAGCAAAGAGAAAAAAGTTGTGGTACGTCACATGATGATATGAGTTTGACATCCCTGATATAAGGCAATGATTTCTGCAAAAAATAGAGAAAATGGACATAAAAAATGACAAGAAAAGATTAAGATTTAAAAAAAGTAGAGAAAATCCAGTGACTTTGATTGAATTTTTTTAAAAAAATGTTTGGCAATGGACAAAGAGAACCAGAGGAGGGACTGAACGGAATTGAAAATGAAATTAGAGTGACTTTAGAAAGTGATGAAAACTATTTGGTTTTTTTTTTTTTGTTCACTTATTTACTCAATTTCTATAGCTGCCCTTCTCAGTCAATGATTCTGGGTTGTTTATAATTCAAAAAAATATATATTACAATTAAAAATGCTAAAACATTTTAAAGCAATAAAGATAAGAAACTAAAAATATCCAGATTAAACAAGATACTTGTTTGGCAATACAGCTAGGAAATGGGACATCTAACAGGAACATAGTTTTTAGGACCTTATGAAAAACTAATGTGGAAGGGCCCTTTTTAATCTCCAAAGAGAGAATGTTCCATAGACAGGGGCCACTCCAAATACTTAACACTGTAAGAATTAAGGTGATCTGGGTGAAACATTAACTGGGAAAATGTTTAAATATGCATGGGATTTGGTTATGAAGTGGCTGCGTGAGTTGTTCAATGCATTTGAATGCCGAATATCAGTGCTCAAAGATTGGAAGAATGCTGTTATTGAGCCCTTGTTGAAATGAATAGATAGCAAAAAAAAAAATGAATGCAAAATCTACAGGTGGATTAGTTCATGCTTGGCATTAATGTAGAATTTAAGGTTGATTGCCGAAAAAGTGATAAGACAACTATATCATGGATACTTGCATGAGAATAAAAAGAATATTTAGCTACTGCCTCAGCACTGATTAGAAAGTAACATAGGAATGTATGATGTCACCTTGCTTTTTATGTATTAAAAGATTAGTGTGTTATTGTAGTGCATTGTTGGGGATGTGAACACATGATGCTGTGCTGTTGGCCAAGAAGTGGTATTATTTGCAGGAATATTAGATAATGATATGGCTCAATAAGAAGTAAGATTTGAAAATTAATATATCACAGATCAAGATACAGGTAATACTCAACCTACGGCCACAACTGAAGGTATATTCCTCTCATAAGTAATTGTGGTTGTAAGTCAAGTCGGACCTGGTTTTAAATTTTTTATTATTATTAACTAAATCACCACAGTTGCTAAGCGAACTACCACAGGACAAGAAGCAATGGATGCAAACTAATCAAGGAGAGAAGCAATCTGGAATTGAGGAGAAACTTCCTAAGTTTGGACAATTAACCAGTGCAACGGCTTGCCTTCAGAACTTGTGGGTGCTTCATCACTGGAGGTTATTAAGAAGAGACTGAACAATCACTTGTCTGAAATGGTATAGGATCTCCCGCTTGAGCAGAAGGTTGGACTAGAAGACCTCCAAGGTCCCATCCAGCTCTATCCTGATTGTAGTTGTAATTGACTCACATGTCATTAAATGAATCCAGATTTCCCAATAGCTATTCCTCCCCCCTCCACTCAGAAATCAGCAGAAAAAAAAAGTCCACAAGGAATGGTGTGATGGTCATAACTGATCTTCTCTAGGTGAGATGGGCAGCACATAAATCTAATAAATAAACAATAATAAATTAAAAGTGCAAGTATGCTTCATAAGCCACTTTTTCTGAAGTCATCGTAACTGAACCATAATTAAATGAATGCCTGTTCTGACAGGGAAAATGGAACAAACAATTGCAGGTTACAAGTATGATGGAGTAGTAGCTAGAGATCAGGCAATGGAGAAAGTTGTGCTGGTAGAAAGATAGAGGGCAGTATGTGATAGGCATATGGATTACATGTTTGTGGGGAAAAAATGTTTATAAGAGTGTGATTCTGTCCAAATTTTAGGACAGAATGAGAAGCTCAGGAGAAATAGCTGTATAGTAGTATGCAGTGAAAATTTGACATATAAGAAAGTTAGTGGTAAAAATATGAAGAGATAGGGTTAAGTATGAACAGGTGTACAATTTGGAATATTAACTATTTAAATATGGAATATGTAAAAGAGAGTGACCAGTATTAAAGGAAATATGTTAAAATAGTTTGGTCATTTAGGAAGAATAAATAAAAAAAATCAAATTGCAAAACAACTATATGAAGAAAGAGTGAATGCACTGATATGATGGGGAAGACTGAGAGAGTTGGTTGGATGGAGTTGATAAGATCTTCAAAAAGATAAATGGAAAGACTTAAAGCAATGTATGAATTGATGGTATGAATATAGTGGAAGCAAGAATGTTTTACAAGTATAGAAGTACAGAGGAACAAAATTATTGGTTCTCTTCTCTCATGCATTGAATTTCTTTGGTTTGTTCCTCCTTACAGCACTTTGCATAAATTCTTTCATTTTCACAAAATGGAATAGTAAGACAGGATATATGCAAATGAATTTTAAACCCTCTGCTAGCTTCCAAAGAAATTTCTCCAACTTTTCTTTTTATAATTTTCCCTTTGTATAAAGACAGATGCAAAAAATGAGTTAAATAGTTCTGCTTTCTCCCTGTTGCCTGTCACTTTCTTGCCACTTTCTCCCAGCAGTGGTCCAATTATTTCCTTAACTTTTTTCTTGCTTTTAACATATTGGTTATTGGCTTTTTCAGTTATTTTTTTACTTTTGTTGCAAGCCTTTGTTCGTTGTGATCCTTAGCTTTCCTCACTTCATCTTTACAGGCTCAGGCTATTTGCTGATATTCTGCCATAGTTATGTGCCCCCCTTCCCACTTTTTATACTTGTCCTTTTTGTCATTCAATTTGTCAGAGAGCTCTTTATGCAGCCATGCTGGTTTCTTTTGAGAGCTGTTATTTTTCTTCTTCATTGGTATTGTGATAGACTGGGCTTTTATAATCTCACTTTTCAAAATTTCCCAAGCTTCTTGAGTTGTTTTCCCCTTGAGGATTCTCATCCATGGAATTCTTCCCAAGCTCTCTCTAAGTTTATTGAAATTAGCTCTCTTAAAGTCCAAGACTCTAGTTTGACTTTGTTCTATTGCTTGTGCTTGCATAATGTTGAATTCCAATATTGCATGATCACTTGCCCCCAAGGTTCATGTAGCTTCAACACCTTCTATCATTTCATCTCTTTTATTGAGAATTAAGTCCAGTATGGCTTTTAATATGGCTGATCCTCTTGTGACCTTCTCTACTTTTTGGAAACAAAATTGTCTGCTAGGTTTGTTAAGAACCTGTTGGAATTTGTCTCCCAGTTGATGTCTGGGTAATTAAAATTCCCCATTACTATTGTGGTGTGCTTCCTACATACCTTAGTTAACTGACTAGCAAAAAGTTCATCTATTTCCTCTGTTTGGTTGGGTGGCCTATAGTATAGATCTTTGGCAATGTCATCCCCCCCCCCTTTTAATATTGACCCAAATGCATTCCAGGAATTCCAGGCATTTTAGAACTAGTCATTCTAGTTGAGCTGATATTATTTTCAGTAGATGACAAAGGCAAATGTAATGACAACAGGTGTTGCAATCAGCCTTAGTTAGCTGACATGCTAAAAATAGCTTCTATCTTTTGGGAAGAACTATCAATAGTCAAGCAGACAGCAGTCAAGAAATACACTGCAGAATAGCACTCAGTAGAGTAGTTATGAAGGCCTTGGAAAAAGAAAAAAAAATATTCACACCAATCATGTATTTATACCAAGATCAGAATAATGCAGAAACGGTTTTTCCCTGTGACACTATAGATGCAAAAGCAGCAAAAGTGGGATGGAAGGAATATTGATAAGTTTGGCCTTTAGTTTGATGAAGATCCTTGAGAAGAAAAAGAAGAAAACTCTGGAAGCAAGAAAATGGTGGAATGGACTGTAGAACAAATCAATGCATTGTTCTCAACTGAGGCACAGATGAAGAGGCTCAAATTGCCATATATTGGAGTCATGAAGACTCAGCACCCTTCATAATGCTGGGAAAAGTGGAAAGAAAGAGAAGAGAATGACCAGGTCATGTAATTACAACACCAATGAATGATCTTTTGAGAGACCTAAAAGGTTAAACTAAAGGACAGATGATCTTGAGAAAAAGACACAAAGCTGCTAACATTCAAGAATAACTTAACAGCACTTAGACAATCAATGAGATGAATCTAATAAGAGTTTAGGTCATAGTTGTGTGACTTTGGGAGGGCTTCCTTTCCCCTTTGTGTGACATGTTAGGAACTGCACTCTGAAAAGTAGTTGGGGCCATGACAAATAATTGTCCTGAGAAATGATTGATTAGATGCAAAACTCACTGTAAAAGATTAAACATTGTACATCAAGGAGGATTATTCCCCATACATATAACTAAATAGAGCCAGTTTGGTCTAATGATTAAGGCTAGAAAGCAGGAGACTGTGAATTCTAGTCCCATTTTAGGTATGAAAGTCAGCCGTGTGACTTTGGGCTAGTCACTCTCTTTCAGAGCAACTTACCTCATAATGTTGTTCTCGTGAGGTAAATAGGAGCAGGCAGAAATATTAGGTATGTTTGCTTATAAAGTAATAAAAGTGGAATAAAAATCTAATAGCAATAGCAATAGCAGTTAGACTTATATACCGCTTCATAGGGCTTTCAGCCCTCTCTAAGCGGTTTACATAGTCAGCATATCGCCCTCACAGTCTGGGTCCTCATTTCACCCACCTTGGAAGGATGGAAGGCTGAGTCAACCTTGTGCCCGTGAGATTAGAACTGCTGAACTGCAGATAACAGTCAGCTGAAGTGGCCTGCAGTACTGCACCCTAACCACTGCGCCACCCCGGCTCCTCAATGATAAATGAAAAAAAAAATCCCTTCTGTCACATTTTGGGTGGTACAGCCATTAAAATTCTGGGTTTATTGGCTGGAAAACTGTCAGGCCAAGTTCAAGACCAGAGCACCACATAAGGGGTGCCATGATTTTTTGGGGTAGGTGGTGGATGAGGGTCTCATGTGCTTGTCAGATTACAAGTTGTATATTCCTGGTTTAGACTGTAGCCTGAGAAGAATCCCTCCCCATTCTTAATCCACTCAATATGCCTCTGAAAAAGATTATTCGTTCTTGCACCTGCTCTCTTTTGAGTATCAGCAGCTGAAAACACAAAACTGCAACATGTATTCATACCCCTGGCTCTTTGGAGCTCAGGTAAAAGAAAAAGGAAGTGGGATGATGAGAATAGGGCAAACTCAGATTACAGAACTTCATGCTGAGGGATTACTTCAGAATAGCAATAGTGCTGAGACATATATACCACACCACAGTGCTTTACAGCATCCTCTGAGCCATTTTCACAGTCAACATATTTTCCCCAACAATCTGGGTCCACATTTTACCAACCTTGGAAGGATGGAAGGCAGAATCAACTTTGGTCAGTCAGGATCAAACTTCTGGCAGTGGACAGAATTAGCCTGCAATACTGCATTCTAATAACTGTGCCAGCAGGGCTCATAGCAGAGGTGGTATTCAGCAGATTCTGACCAGTTCTGGAGAACCAGTAGCGGAAATTTTGAGCACCATATTTTTCAGAGTATAAGACGCACTAAGAGGCAAATTAAAAAAAAAGTTTTTTCACCCTGCAAATGTCCAAAAGCGCCCTGTTTTTTGTAAAAAGAAAGAAAGAAAGAAAGAAAGAAAGAAAGAAAGAAAGAGCCTTAGGAAGAGGAATGCCATCGATATAGTTTACTTGGACTTCAGTAAGGCACTTGATAAGGTAGATCATAACCTACTACTAGATAAAATAGAAGAATGTGGGTACTCTTCAACATCTCCATCAATGATTTGGATGAGGAAATAAATGGGGAACTCATCGAATTTGCAGATGACCCCAAGCTGGAAGGAATAGCCAACACTCCAGAAGGTAGGCTTAATATACAGAAGGATCTTGACAAACTTGAACATTGGGCACTATCTAATAAAATGAAATTCAATGGCAAAAAGAGCAAGGTTCTACATTTAGGCAACAAAAACAAAATGCACAGGTACAGTATAGGTGATATCTTGCTCAATAGTAGTAACCGTGAGAGGGATCTTGGAGTACTAGTGGACAACCATTTAAATATGAGCCAGCAGTGTGCAGCAGCTGCCAAAAAAGCCAACACAGTTCTAGGCTGCATAAATAGAGGGATAGAATCAAGACCACTTTATAATGCCTTGGTAAGGCCACACTAGGAATACTGCATTCAGTTTTGGTTGCCACCATGTAGAAAAAATGTGGAGACTCTAGAAAGAGTGCAGAGAAGAGCAACAAAGATGGTTAGGGAACTGGAAATTAGAAGATATGAAGAACGGTTCCAGGAACTGGGTATGTCTAGTTTAATGAAAAGAAGGACTAGGGGAGACATGATAGCAGTGTTCCAATATCTCAGGGGTTGCCACAAAGAAGAGAGAGTCAAGTTATTCTCCAAGACACCTGAGGGTAGAACAAGAAGCAATGGGTGGAAACTAATCAAGGAGAGAAGCAACTTAGAACTGAGGAGAAATTTCCTAACAGTTAGAACAATTAATCAGTGGAATAATTTGCCTCCAGAAGTTGTGAATGTCCCAACACTGGAAGGCTTTAAGAAGATGCTGGATGGCCATTTGTCTGAAATGGTATAGGGTTTCCTGCCTAGGCAGGGGGTTGGATTAGAAAACCTCCAAGGTCTGTTCCAACTGCTATTGTATTGCATTAAGCTTATAGAGTGCTCCTGGGGGCTGGGGGGAGGATTGAGCAACAAAAGGCCCATTTTCTGCTCATTTCTGCCCTCCCCAGCCCCCAGGAGCTCTCTGAAAATCTCCTACAGGCTATGCACAGCCATTTTGATGAATGAGATGGGTTTTGGGAGGCAAAAAAAAATGCTGGATTCAGTGTATAAGACGCACCCAGATTTTCAGCCTCTTTTTTGAGGGGAAAAGGTGCATCTTATATGAAACATATGGTAATTAAATACCGGTAAATACCACCTCTGAGTAGTCCTGCCCTATCTATTCTCTGCCTCCCGAGTCCTAGCTGATTGAGAGGAAATGGGGATTTTGCAGTAACCTTCCCCCCCATGCCCACCAAGTCATACCACGCCCACCAAGCCACACCCACAGAACCAGTAGTAAAATATTTTGAATCCCACCACTGACTCATAGCTACCACCTGTTCTTCCATCAGGAGCCATGAGTCCAAGAGAAATATAGCATATTTCTGCTGCCTTAGACTAACCCAGCTTGTCTCCCAAAATGCCAAGGACTAAAATTACAGGACTGTTAATATGGTTAATCATGACTGCTGATTGTGATAGATATCTATGTTCTCTTAAGATTTTCCCTAATATAAAGAATCTTCCCTCGGATTAAGAATTACAGGCATTTTGAGCAGCATGCACAGCTAAAATGATGATTATTCATCACAGAAAGTGCATACTAGCTCTTGACTTCTTCAATGAGTAAATGATAAATGTTATTTCTCAATGATCGAACAGGCTTTTATTTTATAACAGAGAGACAGACAAGGAAAGGGAATGGCCTGATCTTATTTTATTGGGCATTTGGCATGAAGGTTTATACAGTCCTCACCCTCTCAATCTTACACAGGAAAAGACCCGAATACACCAAAATCTGTACACACACACACACACACACACACACACATTTTTTGTCCTTATCAATGAAAATAAAACTGAAATGAGCTGCATTAAACTTCAGCCAAATTTAAGGAAAATAATTTGCATTTCCTTGGGGGGGGGGAGCAAGTGTGATCACAGTAGCAATAACACTTAGACTTACAGTATATGTCACTTTACAGTGCTTTACAGCCCTCTCTAACCAGTTTACAGAGTTAGCATGTTCCCCCAACAATCTGGGTCCTCACTTTACCCATCTCGGAAGGATGGAAGGTAAAGTCAAACTTGAACCAGTGAGACTCGAACTACCAAACTGCTGGTAGCTGGCAGACAGCAGAAGTAGCCTGCAATACTGCATTCTAACCAGCAGTAAGGTGCCCCAAATGATTAAAAAATAGAGGTGCAATTGTTTGCCAAAAATAAAAACAGAACAAAACAAAACATAGCTTGTCTTTCTTTATTGATTTTCATTAAATAACTGTAACCCACTATAATAGTTTTTATTTAATTTTAGGAAATATGGGGGAGGATAGCTTTCTCCGCCCCCCAACATCTTGTGGGACAGCTTGTTATGCCAGACCTGAGTGAATTGGGGCTTTGATATGGAAGGCAAGTTTCTATTATTGACTGGGTTTGGTTTTAAGCCCTGAAAAATCACCGCTGATTAGATGCACCTTCTGGTATGTTACAGACAATGGCAACATGTTCAAATCACCACTGGTTCTTCCAATAGAAAAAAAAAAGAAAACATTATGCATACAATTAATGTGATATTGCTATTTTTAAAGCTCATAAAAGTATACATTGCAATAAATGTTCAACTGACCCCTTTTCTGCTCCTGGATTTCTCTAGTGCTGTACAAAGCATGAATATTGCATAAATAGCAAGAATATTTAAAGCTACACCCCTTCACTGATGCAAGAAAAAGAAGAGAGTCTTTGCTCCTGGTAGTCCAATTAACCACAATGGAGCTTATCGCTGAATAAACTTCCACTGGATTGGGCTGCATTTTGAAGCAAAAACAAGAAACTGTATTGCACCATTCAAATATACTCTATAGGGATACCAAAGGAACCCCGTTACAAGTTCCAAATCAAAATCGAATGCTCTAATTTTTGGATCAACAGGCGCTCTCATTGTGCCTGGATATTAAACAAATCTGGAGCAAATGTAACCCAGAGAAATTTTACTGGCAATGCTTGCATTATTTGGTTTGGATATGTCACAGAACTTTAATCTGAAAAGTATTTATGCCTCTGTGTGTGAGTTGGGCAGCTATGTACATTTGTTACATAAAATAATAAAAATAATAATAATGAAATGAAATGAAATTAAAATAAAATAATAAAAATAGATCTAAGGCAGGGGTGTCAAACTCAATTTCATTGAGGGCCAACATCAGGGTCGTGTTTGACCTTGGGGGGGCAGGGGGGGCATGGCCAGCTTGATATCACTTGTGTTGGGGGTGCCTGTGATGGCCCGAGTGCTCTGCCAGCAAAAACAGGCTCCCCAGCTCCGTTTTCAGATGTGATGGCCTTCTGCAACCCTCTGCCAGTGAAAATGGAGCTGGCGAGGGCCGCACGTGGTCCTCCAGAACTCTGTTTTCTCTAGCAGAGGTACAATGGACTGGTCTTTTGTAGTTTCCAGATGGCAGTTCCACAGACCAAATCTAAGCACCTCAAGGGCTGGATCTGGCCCCTGGGCCTTGGTACTTTCACACCCCTGATCTAAGGTAGTATTCTGAGCTTGAATGGAATAGCACGAACATGCTTAAACATAAACATGGATTTATTTGTGCTTTCCCCAAATTTGCTCAAAGTTTCTACGTCATGCAATGTCTTTGAATATCAGTAGCTCGGGTTGATAGTTATGTTGTTGGTTTGAGCTCCGAGCTTGTCAATTTGGTTGCAAATGTTTTGTCCCCATTGGATCCAAAATGCACTGACGATGTCTCCTCGAATGGGGACGAAATGTTTGCAACCAAATCACCAAGCTCGAACCAACAACATAACTATACCATCCTTACTTTTGGCAGGGGGTATGTCATGAATGCCAATCAAGAAACTATGTCTATCTCTGGGGCAGTGACTCTTTTTTAGGTAGATACTGTTGGTGGGGCATTTGCTAGCAGTTGCTTGAGCCAGAAAAGCAAACTTCGAACAGCCCAAGGAGAAGGGAGTTTTATTAAAAAGTATTCATCCTTGCCTCTTAGGTCCCCAGGAACCTGTCTTTAAAACAAGAAAAGCTCTTTTGCAGCCTCAGCTATTCAAACTGTTAATTCAAATGTGTTAGATTGCCTTTTCAGGAGTAACATTGACATTTTTTTTATAGGTGTGCACAAAGAAGTCCAAATAATTTCTGCTTTTTATCATTGGTTGGTCTTTCCCCCTTTCCTTTTCTCCTTGTTAGTGCAGCCTTTAAGCTTAAGCAGTAGAAAATACTCATTCCCTGCTGATGAGGCTTACTTCCAAGGAAGCTGATGCTTTGTCTTCATTACATTACCAGATAGCTGGTAGCTGGTCAGTGTCATGAGCCTCAACTCTACAGTGAGCTCAAGAGGCAAGGGATAAGATGTTCATTGATCATCTTAATTACCACTTGGAATAAATTGCATGGTTTAGAGGAAATTTCTTGAGTATCTGCCAGCTTGCTCTTGGCATACTATGATAGGCCATGCCATGTAACCATTTCAAAGCTTGAATGATCAGTGAAAAGTTTAAATGGCCTCCTTAGCAAATAATAATGTAAGCCTTCAAGAGTCTTTTAATGGACATATCCTCTTCTTCTATTGTGAAGTAGTATGTTTCTTGAGGAAATAACTTCCCACTAATAAAAATGATGAGTTCTATATCCTTGTTCAAGATCAACCTTATGGTAAGGTCACAAACACATTAAATAAATCTTAGAGCCCAACCAACTTGTTTTCTTAGGAGCTCCTTATGTCCATGGCCAATATGCAAAAAAAGGAAATCTGCCCAAGCAAAAGGATCAGTAGAATTTTCTTTGGATTTGAGGTCCAATGTTTGGCCATCACATTTTATCTTACTAAAAACTATTATCCGGTAGCCTTGAATGATCACTGCTAGATGTTGATCTAGTATTTAGCAATAGCAGTAGAACCTGTAAGATCCTGGTAGTTGCTTCTTACACTTCAGTGAATACAGATAATGGAAGAACCAGAGAACTTTGGGGATTGTTGTATCCCATTCTGAATGAATATGTGTCAGCTGCTAAAGGATATGAATAGATGGGTAGAAACAAAACAAGATAGTACATAGCATGTGACTGAGTCATTCAAAAACTCAAATACAAACAAAAATGACGACTGATGAGAATCTGATTGAAAAAAAAGGACTGATTTTTTTTTTGAATAAGTGATTTAAATTTAAGTCTAATTGCATATCAAGATGACAAAGTGATGCATATACATATAAAAGTATGCTGATCCGATGATTTATTATGAGTGATTGAGAGAATTGGTGAAGAATACGAGTGGGAAGAAAGGCTCTGAATGTAGGGCACTATTATTTGCTAGTCTCAAGAGAAAATCTTGGAGAAAAATGGATACAGAGGGAGGAGGAGGGAGGCAGAGCAAAAGCAGAATGATTTCAGGAAGAAAAAAGTATGAGTGCTCTATGAATATATATTAGAAGACAGAATAATATCCCAACAGAGTAAATGGAAAATAGATGTAAAGGTATTGTAGAAATAGCTTGGAACAGAGTGAGAAGAATTATGTACAAGTATGTAGTTTTGTGCTAATGGGAAGTATGAAAAAGGATGTTTGGTGGAATGATGAAGTGAAAGATGTTGTGGATAAGACAAAAATGATCATAAGAGACAGAATGAGAATGAGAGCATGGACTTATTTAGTGTGTATACAGAAGTTAAAAATGTAGTTGAAAAGAATGTAGTGAAAAAGAATAGAAAACAAAATAGCAGAGTTGGAAGGGATCTTGGAGGTCTTCTAGTCCAACCCCCTGCTGGAGACTCTATACCATTTCAGACAAATGGCTGTCCAGTCTCTTTTTTAAAAAACATCCAGTGATGGAGCACCCACAACTTCTGGAGGTAAGTTATTCCATTGGTTTACTGCTCTCACTGTTAGGAAATTTCTCCTTAATTCTAGGTTGCTTCTTTCCTTGGTTATTTTCCATCCATTGTTTCTTGTCTTGCCTGCTGGTAGTATTTTCCAAAGCAAGAGATGATTTAAAAGAAGAGAGGAAATGTAGAGAGATTTTAAGGCAATAGGCTAACTTAGGAGAAAGAAAGGAAAGTCAGTGTGATGTTGGGTTAATTTGTTAGACCATTAGCAGGGAAGCTCTCAAATTAGTCCACATTGACCCCTTGAAGATGATGGGGGGGTGACCTGGGGCCACCCTCTCAGCCTCATAACTTCACTTTTTTTTGTGGGTGACGATGGAAAGAAGGGGCATTATGTACATTGCTTTTTGAATGTCATAATAAAAAAATAAGCTATAAGTCTAATTTAATCTACGAATAAAAGATATACGGTAACTAAAGTGAAACCCTCTACAGCAGGAAAGATTTTAAAAATCAAAACACTGAAACTGGGATGAAACCTAAGTGAGGTGATGCTGGAGGGGATATTTGAGAGGTTTGTAAAAGAATGAGGAGAGTAACTATTAATGATGCTTAAGGTTGAATGATGCAACTGCGGAAACGTTAATACATGGAGATGGTTTTCTTATGACATGTCTGTGTGGCTTGTTTGAACTGTGTTTAGAAACCTTATGTGTGCACAGGGTAGAGAAGAAAGGGAGGAGGACGAGGACAAGGGGAAGGGGAGCAGGGGGAGGAGAGAGAGTAGGAGGAGCAGGAGGGTGACGAGGAGGAGGAAGAGGAGGAGGAGGAAGAAAAAGAAGAAAATCTTAAGAACAAAATGCACTGTATATAAAGTGATATCTGTGTGTAACAGAAACAACCATATTGAATATATGGCAGTGGCAGTTGCTATGGTCACATCTTACTGGTTGCATTTCCTTTATCTTTTCTCATGCCTTTGATTTCTTTCCCTTGCTATTTCTTAATCCTTTTCTCCAGTGGTGAGATTCAAAAAAATTTACCACTGGTTCTGCGGGCGTGCTCTGTAGGCATGGTGTGGCTTTGTGGGCATGGCAGGAGAAGGATACTGCAAAATCCCCATTCCCTTCCAATCAGCTGGGACTCGGGAGGAGAGAATAGATTGGGGCAGGGCCAGTCAGGGCTGGTATTTACTGGTTCTCCGATCTACTCAAAACTTCTGCTACCGGTTCCCCAAAACTGGTCAGCACCTGCTGAATACCACCTCTGCTTTTCTCCCATAACATTTCTAACCTTAGAAGAGAATAACATGATGGATGTGTACATGTATATACTGTATAAATATACAGTATATGAAATGGTTATAAACCAAAGGCTATATTGTTTTCCGAAGTCTATATATATACACACCAGTGGTTGATTATTATTCCTAAAATGGCTGTTATAATAGGAGGAAGGTAATCGATGTTATAATAAAGCTATTAAAGCAGCAGAAAAATAATAGTGTGTCTTTAAAGTAATCATCAGAAATCTATTCTGATGGGGGTGGGGTGGGGGAATGGAAGAGTTCATGAAAAATTGTTAGCATTAACTTGCACCTGCCTTTATTATTATTCCTTTATTATTCCCAAAGGAGGAAAATCCTTGGTTTGCTTCTCTGATCCAATGTTGTTTAGGAGACTCCTTCCTTCCTTCCTTCCTTCCTTCCTTCCTTCCTTCCTTCCTTCCTTCCTTCCTTCCTTCCTTCCTTCCTTCCTTCTTCCTTCCTTCCTCCCTCTCTCCCTTCCTTCCTTCCTTCTTTCCTTCCTTCCTTCCCTCCCTCCCCCTCCCTCCCTCCCTCCCCCTCTCTCTCCTTCTCCCTCCATTCCTCCCATGATTTAAGCAGTAATTAAGGATTAATTAGATTGGTGACTCCCTGGACTGATCAACCTGTCTGTTCCCATGTTGATAATGTAACTGTATCCCTCTGACCTTTGGGATGCAATACTCCATTGCCATCCAAAAGGCCAACCAAGTGCTTTACTGCACCAATGAACTTTCCTGTGTAAGCCTTAAGAGCTGACATTTATAAAACTGCTGTTGAACTCTGCTGATGAGGTTTGCCCTAATGTACCAGAGGTGTGGAACTAGCCAGCACTTTCAAGCAATAACAGAGTTATGAGTGGGTGACCTTTCTGAAATGGTGGATGAGCAGATGAAATCCTGTTCTGGGGACTCTTGGGCCTCCTTTTTTTTAAGGCATTCATTTATTTGGGACCAAAGGTTTCAGTGTCTAGCCAAAATGTGCAGAACATGCTAATACATCCATACTGCTGTTTGTTCAAGGCTAAGTGGGACCAGTTGGTCTTCTGAAAGTTTGCAAGATTAGTAAGGTGTTCTGACACCCCCCCCCCTCATCCTGCACCAAAGCACGCCAAGACAAGGATACTTCAAGGATTTATTAACACAGATACAGGTCCTTGGCAGCAATCCAGCACAGTCCAGGCTTTGGCAGCAATCCAGCACAGAGTAATCTTGGCAGCAATCCAGCCTGTACTCAATCATTCCTTTTATAGTCTTGAGAGGAGCCTAATTACCATCAGCTGAGTGCAATTATCTCCTGTAACTGTGTAACTGCTCCTTACGCCTATTAGTTCTTCGCTGCCGAGCATCCAGGAACAACTCCTTGGCTCTTCCCCACTGCTCCAATGCATGACGTCAGGATCACACTCCCTTGTCTCCTCCCCACTGGTCCAAGGCTCAGGTGCCTCCTGGTGGCCAAGCAGCCTCTCTGCGCCCTGCTCGGAGTCGGAACCCTGTCCAGAGTCCTCCACATCCTCCAGAGCTGACTCAAAGGGCCACTCGCTGTCGGAGTCTGGTGGCAGCTCCAACAGCTCCTGCTGGGCCACAACAGTAAGGGATGGAAAAAATGGAGGAGAAAATTAGAAGTCTAGACTAGAATTACTGTATCCATCTCTATATACCCATCTCTATATAATCCTTGATTCAGGCTTTCATCTTTCCAACAGTTAAAATTCTATTAAGTTTTCTATCGCCATAGGTCTTTGGCCTATGAGACCAAGACTACAAACTAGAAGAGGCTAATTTTATACATTCAGTTTATTTATTGTCCTGTTTCTAACAACATATCTTATATCTCACCTTAAGTAGGATTTGGGGTTTTATAAAATATGCGGAATTCAGAAAAGAACAAATGGTTCAAGGGGGAGCATTTTGGTCTCCTTATACTAATTAACAACAAAAAAGGCATACACACTGTATAATGGTGTTGACAGTATACTATAACACCACATTTATAAAATAAAGTACATGGATAAACTTTGCATAAAGAAAACAGTTCTAAGATTAGATTACGTAAAAATTATTTTCTCTGCCACTTTATTTGAGGAGCGCGGGACTTATAGAAGATAGAATTCTTTATTTGCCAATTGTGATTAGACACACAAGGAATTTGTCTTTGGTGCGTATGCTCTCCAATGTGCATTTAAAAATACATCAAGAATCATAAGATACAACAATTAATGACAGTCATAGGATACTAATAAGCAACCAAATCATACTAGGAAACAAATAGAACAATATAAACCGTAAAGATACAAGCAACATGGTTATAGTCATAAGTGGGAGCAGATAGGTAATAGGAAGGATGAGAAGAATAATAGTAATAAACTCTTGGTAAGTAGTTTGACAGCGTTGCAGGAATTAGTTGTTTAGCAGAGTAATGGCATTCAGGAAAAAAAACTATCCTTATGTCCTTGTTCCGATGTACAGAGCCCTATAGCATCATTTTGAGGGTAGAAGTTGAAACAATTTATGTCCAGGATGTGAGGGGATGGGTGATATAAAAAAGTAATAAATGGACAAAAACATTGGTGTATTGCCCAGATGTTATTAAAAATGTTGCAGCTTCCAAGTGGGGCAAATAGTGTCCTATCATTGCACAATCAATGGAATATATGTTAGCTGCACTGTACATTACACAATTCATATCAGTTAAATGATGACATAACAAATGTGATATTATTGAGCCCTTGTGCCAAATACCCAGCATTACTTTGTTTTCTCGTTCTACTGAAAACCAGAGTTCTATAATAGCAATAGCACAGGCTAATATACTGCTTTACAGTACTTTACAGCCTTCTTTAAGCAGTTTAAAGTGTCAGCATATTGCCCCCAACAATCTGGGGCCTCCTTTTTCTGACCTCGGAAGGTTGAGTCATCATTGAGCTGGTGAGATCAAACTGCTGGCAGTTGGCAGAATTAGCTTGCAATACTACATCTAACCAGTGTGTGCCACGATGGCTCTAACAACCTGTTATTTTCCCTCCATTTTTAGATTATTTTTTTTAAAAAAATCCGCCTTTTTACAAATAACTCAAGGCAGCAAACATATCCACTCCTTCTCCTTCCCCCTATGTGAGATCAATTTAGCTGAAAAGGAATGATTAAAAAAATAAACCACCAGTTGAATGGATGCCTTCAAATGCCATTTGACTGCATTACTCAGCAACTGTTGATCTTAGTTGTTGTCCTTTGAGAAAGACATCTGGACTGGGGGAAATAAATGGTCTGAGATTCATTTCCCCTGCCTCTTTGCTTCATCCCTTTTCCCCTTTCGGAGAAAGCATCCCCTAATTATTATCCCATTCTCAAAAAAAAAGCATATTTACCATTTGTAAAGGCTAGAGCAGGGGTGTCAAACTCGATTTATTTGAGGGCCGCATCAGGGTTGTGTTTGACTTTGTGGGGAGGCAGGGTGTGTGGCCAGGAGGCGTGGCCAGCTTGATGTCACTCATGTCAGGGACACCTATGATGGCTCGAACACTCTGTCAGTGAAAACAAGTTCCAGAGCTCCCGATGGCTTCCTGCAACCCTCTGCCAGCAAAAATGAAGGTCAGGAGAGCTGCCCGTGGCCCCCCTGAGCTCTGTTTTTGCTGGGAGAGGCACCATGGGCTGGTCCTTTGCCGTTTTCAGGGCGGCCCTGTCTAAGCACCCTGCGGGCTGGATCCGCCCCCAGGCCTTGAGTTTGATACTCCTGGGCTAGATGAAGGAAGTTCCAATGCTAGGAAGTGGAATCAGATAGACCACTGCAGATATCTCAGCTAAAATGCTCGGCTGAAATGCTCACGCACCCTTCTCTGATAGTCTCACTATTTTATTGCTGGGCATCAGATTAAAAAAAAGCATAACAGTGCTAGCTTGTGCATTCAAATGCTCCGAAGCATCTGCATTTTCTAATTAGAAAATTGCATTCTCTGATAAACTCTACCCCTCTTGGGCCTCGCGCTTTATGTTTTTCTCCGATGAAGATATTGTAACTCTTTATTAAGTCCTTGATGGAGCTGCAATTAATGCCATCTTCATAGAACCGACACCTTTAAAGTAATCTGATGGGGAGTTTGTCACTAATGCAAACTTCCCTGATTAATTAAATAAGACATTGGGCTTCATAAAGCAATCACTGGAAAATGAAATTCTATTTACATCTAAATGCATTTTTAAAAAAAATAAAAAATAAATCCCAGAAACTTAATTTCATGTTATACGATCCCTCTTACTCTGTCATCCTCATGTGATCTCAAAATTAATTTTCTTCTGTTCTGATATGTTTCCAAGCCTGAAATATTTTTCATGAATAAATTTCAGTCTTTCTCCATAGACCAATATCTCAGTGCTGCCTCTTGCAAACAATCTGTAGCAGAAAATGGAGAAGACCAGCTCTGGTTAGGAACAGGATCTAGTTGTATCGTTCCTGTTTTGCAGAGATGTAATTTTTTTTAAAAAAAAGATGGGAATTCTACATTGCTCAGAGTAGCATGCTGCAGGCTACATTTTCCCACTGGGGCATACTAAGGAAAAAATGACAGTCAAAACAGAGACTCCAATGTAATTAATTTCAAGTGCATTAAACATAAATTGATTCCACTAAATAGAGTGAATGCATTTATTCTATATATGTTTAATCATTTCCCCCACTGATGTTAAAACTTGCAAATCAGAGTCTTCGGGAGCAGTGCTTATTTATCTTGAATAAAATGCAGTTCCACTCTTGCATTCCTTGTCTTCTAACAAGTAGAGCTTCATACCATGTTTAAATTATTCTTTGTTTGCTTATCCACACGCAAGCTCACGCAATACACAATATAATTTCCCTGTCAGAGATTTCTAGATGGTATCATCTTCATTGCAATGTTGCTTCCTGTAATATTAAACAAGAACACATAGGTCAGTATACAGGAGCGAAGAAGTCTATAGGCAAATGAACAAATGATGGTTATGATGTACCACCATGTCGTTTTCTATTCTTAGATTTTTCTTTACCTTGGCTTTTGTTTGGAAGAAATATAAGATTCTGGGCCAGACGGGAAATCCTATGAGGAAAAAGCAATTTAGCTCCCTATTTATTACAGTTTATAATAAACAGAAATCAGGTCTAAGATTCTTCGATTAAATCTGTCCTTAATTTGGCCATTATAGCCATTAGAAAAAAATAGCTTTTTAAGATCTATTCTCTAGGAATATAAGAGAGAACGCCTTCCTTTCTTCCTCCCTTCTTCCCATCCCTCTTTCCACTCTGTGGAATCACCATTCTGATAAATCGCCACTGGGTGGCACTGTGAGGCTATGTGTACGTTGGAATGAAAATGGCCTCCTAAATTCTCCACCCTCCATTAAACATTTTCAAGGGGGGAGGTGGAATTCCCACAATTTGGGGAAGCACACAAGAAAAAAAAAAAAAAAAAAAAAAAAAAAAAAAAAAAAAACCAACCCCACATCTCTGGAGGAATTTCAACACAGCAGCAGTGGGGAACAGATTAGTTAATTCATGCTGATTTACATGCATGCCTGAAAGTGCTCAGAATATTTATGGGCGACAAAATTGTGAGATTTGGAGGAAGGAAATTGATGACAAGAGCGCAGAAACCCTTTGACAATTTGGAGGAACTCTGAACCAGCGTCTCAGACAAATGCACTGGATTTTTTTTCCCCTGAAAAATGTCAGCCTGATAAAACACTTGATTGCTTAGAGCAGTGTTTCTCAACCTTGGCGACTTTAAGTCCCGTGGATTTCAACTCCCAGAATCCCCCAGCTGGCTGGGGGATTCTGGGAGTTGAAGTCCATGGGACTTAAAGTCGCCAAGGTTGAGAAACACTGGCTTAGAGTCTGTTTGTCTCCTAGTTCCTTCCTTCCTGCGAAGGGTTGGTGGTGATGGATACATCCGCCTGTGTCAGGTTCTCCTACATTCAAATTAAATCTAGATCTGAAGAGGCTTGTGAATTTTGATGAACTATTATCAAGAAAGAAATAACACGAGCACGTCACCCACCTGCATTGATCTAATTCTGACTGTTTTAGTTAATCCCAGAGTGGAGGCAATCACTTCTGCCAATCAAGAAGCTGTCAAAAATGATGACCCATCACAAAACTTGAGTCATAGATTTTCATTGGATAATTTTAAAAAGATAACAAAGAAACACACAAATCAGAAAAGGAACAACAGTTCCAGCCATGGAACAAATCACTCAAGTGCTGCTTGTTTCCTGTCGCCTCGATCTGTTCAGGCGGGGGTTAAATAGTCATTTGTTAAACATGCTTAGATGGGATTCCTTGGCTAACAAGGGATTGAATTCAATGGCCTTGAATTCAGTTCTGAAAAAAGCATTTACTAATTGTAGGAAGTTAGCACCCACCCCTCTCCTAGGAAAATGAGATATTTTGGGAAATATTAAAAGGGAAGAATATTTCACCTAAAAGGGAGGCATAAACTCATCCCCACCCCACTTTTGTCAATGGGCCAGTCTATTCTACATAACAAAGATCTGCCTCCTTTGTGAAAAACAGGGCATACAGAGAGTTTGAGAGGCCTGCAAAGTGCTCCTGGGGGCTGGGGAACAAAATCGGGCAAAAAAACCGGCCCATTTTTCACTCATTTTTGCCCTTCCCAGCCCCCAGGAGAACTTTGCAGGCCTCCCAAACCCTCTGCACATCCATTTTTGAGAAGGGGCTGTGTTTTAGTAGGCCAAAAATATTGCATTCAGTGTATAAGACACACCCAGATTTTTACCCTCTGTTCTTTTTTGGGGGGGGGGGGAAGGTGCATCTTATACTCCGAAAAATACGGTATTTCTCCTTTGGGGAAATATAATATTCTGCCTTTTTTAGTATTTCCCAACATATTTCATTCTTTTTGAGGGGGGGGGGATTGCTTCCCACAATAGAGTCCATCCATGGAAAGTAGAAGAATTCAAGGTTCTACTCTGGAATCCAACTGAATCCAATAGACCCAGGGAAAAACTGAAAAGCTCCTTGCCCAGATAGGTGAATGAGTACATTTTGCTTGCTTTGACACTCATGGTTTTTTTTTTTTAAATGCTTAAATTCTTTAATTAAATTCTTAAATTCTTTCATTTGGGAAATGGAACCCAATCTCTGAAGACTTCATGAGGTCACCAAGAAGAGAAGGAATTGGCCATTTACATTCACATTTAGTGTCTACACCTGCTAACACTAAAACACAATTGTCCCAGGGAAGTAATTTATCGCTGGGTTTTAATCTATCACAAGTATGAAAGAATGATGACACATGCTTCAAAATAAATACATATTTGTGCTTTTCAAAAAAAGCTCTCATTAATCTTGCTGAGTTTCTGCTTTCTCCTGATTTGCTCTTAACGGGGGATTGAACAGAATTCCTATTGTTGAGTAAGAGTGGTGAACATTTTTTTTTTGCTAGTGGATCCATATCAGTGTAGGAAGTTAACACCCACCCGTCTCCTAGAAAAAGGAAATATTTTAGGCTATATTTAAAGGACAGAATATTTTCCCTAAAAGTGAGACAGAAACTCAAACCCCCACCTTTGTCAATGGGCTATTAAGGCTTGAGCCAGTCTATTCTACATAACAAAGATCTACCTCCTTCAGGCAGAGCCATAGTAGGCATTTTCCATGGGCCATAGGGGGCATAGTTTTGCATGCTGCCTGCATCCCACAGATGGAGATCAAAGCCCTTTCTTTACATCATCACCCAGCAAGGCTCAACCAAGCATGGGACTCAGGACAGTCTACAGAGTTGCCCCTCAATGGCCCCATGGGAATCTGACAACCAATCAGAATACTAGCTAAAATTCAAAAGCCCAGAGAAGGCATAAAATCAAGGCACTCTCAGCATCTCTTTCCTCCCCTCCCCAGGAACTCATACCATGTGGTCCTATCCACCATTAAAAAACCTTCTTTCCAAACCATGAATCCAGTGTCTTTTTCCACAATACATGTACAGACATATTGGCTTTGCACTTGATTTCTAACCTTCAAAAAGTAGTGGCCAATATTTTTTTTAACCTTTAAAAAGCCTGGAGTCCTTAAAGTATGTTTGGTCCCTTCAAAGGGTAGAGCTAGTTTTCTGGAGAATAAAAGGAGAGAAGAGAAGAGATCCTTTCAGTCTTGCAAGATTCTGTCGCTAAGCTTACAATAAAGAGAGGGACGATACTCACAGATAATGCTCCTTGTATGGACTACCTCAAAGGGCTAACATCAAGGAGGTGCCTTGGGGAAAAACCTGTATTTTCCAAAGAATCTATTCTGGGTGGAAGTGCACTAAAAATTTTAAAGGTTAGAGAAAGAAACAATCTTTCAGCCACCTCTTTCATTTTAGACAATAAGTGCCTCTCCATCAATTCTCTGTCTAACCTAGTGAATCTTTGTCCAACAGAATTGACAGTTTAATGAAGAGCTCCATGAAGCTACCCGAGTAGACTCTTAGATTTCCCTGCACCTTATGGCCATATCAAATTGTTGTTCAGCTTTTGCACCTTTTCCCTTCTAAAGAAAAAGGATTTCATATTTAAATTAAACATGAATCAGCACAGAAATATGACTTTTTTTTTTTTTAAAGGCAAAGTCAATTTTAGGCTTCATTGACAGAAATACAGTTTCCAAGTCATGCAAGAAAGAGTTCAGCATTACTCAGGCTCCATATTAAGTATGGCATCCTGTTCTTGAGTAAATTACTTTAGAAAAAAATTCTAAACATTCTTCCGCATGGTGGCACAGTGGTCAAAAATGCAGAATGGAAAGCAAACTCTGCCCTCAGCCTGCAGTTCGATCCTGATGGGCTCAAGGTTGACCAAGCCTCCCATCTTTATGAGATAGGTAAAATGAAGACCTAAATTATTGGGGGGCAATCTGTTGACTATGCAAACCGATCAGAGAAGGCATTAAAGCACTATGGAGCAGTACATAAATGCAAACGCTATTGCTATTCAAATAAACTGATTTAGAAGAGAGAAAGGGAACTAAATATTAAATCCTGAGATGAGAAACTGAAAGAACTGGGCAAGTTTAGCTTTGAAAGGATGTCAAGATCCGTTCTCCATAATTTCAGAATATGTAGAATAATATGTTTTAGTCATAGGAAGCTAGATTCTGACGGAATGTTAGGGGGAAAAAAAACATCCTCACAGTAAAATCAGACTGACAGTGGAACCAATTATTCAGAGATATGGTGGGCTTCACTAGATGTCTTCAAAGAGATGCTACCTAGCCTTCTTTTGGAAATGCTTAAATGTATTCCTAGAATGAGCAGGGAGTTGACTTCAATGGCCTTGTATAGCTCCTCCCAATGACTTAATTCCGAAAGAAGAACAGCAGCAGTAAAATGTGATCATATTTTGTTTTTTAAAAAATCAAAATCCAGGCATCTCATTCTTGACACTTGACATATATTCCCAAATAATTACTGGTAAGAACCTTAAATATAATCAGATACTCAAAAGATCTCATTGTCATCAGTGCTGCTTTGCTGGACTGAATGATCAGTGCAGATTAAACCAAAAAACTAAAAATTAACATTTATCTGGGAACTCTTTCCAAATGAGCCTAGGACTAAGTGCAAACTTCTGATTTAGTGGGTGTGATGGACTGTGACTTAGAATGATGTTCTCAAAGTCCTATTTCAAAAATGAGCAGGATTGTGACAAAAGGTACTTAGGCCAATTAAAAAACAGAATGTGATTTAAATTTAATTGACCGAATACATTAATTTACTACTATTGGCACACTTATTCCTAAGTATGCATACATTCAATATTTCCTCCCACTAAATATTCCTTTTTATAGCACTCTTATTGAAGATTACAATTGAAACAAAAAGGTGTAGACTAAAAAAGAGGAAAGAATAAGCAGAAAAAATAGAAGATGCAAAAAGGAAATAAAAAGCACACTTTTGTTGTTTATTCAAAAAAACCATTTTTTTTCCAACTTAGATTTAAAATTTCTCTTGCTAAGGATTGATGGAAATTAATCCAGTGCTATAAAAACTTGCTGATCCAAAGTTCTCAAATAATTGAAAAGCAGTTAATAAGCAATTTCGTGCTTAGATTTGGCCCGCAGGACAGTGGTGGGTTCCGGCTGGTATGGCCTGGTACGACTGTACCTGTAGCAGCCGGGAGCAGCTGACAGCGTACCGGTACGGTGGCTTGTTTGCCCCACCCACCTGCCCGCATTCTATACCTGTTTTTAAAGCAGGTGGCCAATTTGTGCATGCGCGCACAGCATGCAGTGCCTGTGTGAGCTCTGACAAGCAGCTGAGTGTCTCAGGGGCGGTGGAGTGCACATGCGTGTGCACCGCATGTGCACGAACAGGACATGTGGCCCCATGAGCAGCATACCAGTAGTGACGGGTAGAGGAACCCACCACTGCTGCAGGATCTGGAAACAGCGAAGGACTGGGCTGTGGGTGCCTCTGCCAGTGAAAACAGAGCTCACAAGGGCTGTGCACATTAGTCCTTTTCACTGACAGAGGGCTGCAGGAGACCGTCACAGCCAAAAATGGACCCTGTGGGTGGGAGCTGCATGGGGCCCCTGAGCTCCATTTTCACTGGAAGAGTGCTATCAAAACAAACCACTAGCAAAAGTGGATCTCCCCCAGCCCCGCCTGGGCCCCCGACACAAGTAATATCGAGCTGGCATGCCCATCTTGGCCATGCGCCCCCAGCCACCCAAGGTCAAACACAACCCTGATGTAGCCCTCAATGAAATTGAGTTTGACACCCCTGTCCTAGAAGTATAAAACCTCCAAGGGCATTGTAGTATAGTTTCCTTGGGAGGACCAGCGTCTGGAGAACGTGTGGGCAATCTCAAGTCCTCACTTGTCCGGTGAGGAATTATAATGGAGCAGGTTTACTTACCAGCTTTTCATTCCTTTGTGGTCATCACAGAGCCATCTCCAGTCTAACATTTTTCCTGGAAGTCCCAGTTATTCACATTCCAAATAAAATTTGGTGACAACATTTGGAAGTATAGGCAGTATGAACATTTCCAATGATTCTTCTTTCTTCTAAGATAGCTTTGCTCTTTTGGAACATTTCTGAATCAGGTTGAGTTGGACTGGAGATATCCCATGAGGGAAAACCTTTTGGTTTTAATATTCCAGGTAAAGTACTAACTGAAAATACCCCCCAAAATAATTAACAAGACAGCAGGTCAAATCAGTAGGGAGCTTTGCAAATGTGAGAAAATTATTTTGAACTTTCTCCCTGATTGGAGGAGGCCATGTTCATGGATTAAGAGAAGATTTAGACTAAGCAGGTGTAGGCAGCTAATAACCAACTTGCAATTGTGCTCAATTGGCCGGGGCAGAATCCATTGCAAATTTAAACAAACAACACAGCTGGGAGTGGCCTGAATTTCAGAATAGAAACCTGTTAATTGCCTTGTATGTAGGTGCTGAAAACATCCTTCTAAAAAGATTCTCAGCTGCCTAGGCAGGAAACAACATCATACTCAAACAAAACTACAAATGAGCCTATTCAATCTGCTTCCTCCCATAACTCATTGTTTTTATCTTCTCAATTCCCTTCTTCTTTCTATTCCATTTATGGAGATGTTAGGAACATCTGAAAAATGTATGAATATGAAATACAGAAAATAAAATGATTACCCATCTCAATTCATACCTAACATATTTATTCCCCTTCAAACAAGTAGATGAAGGGGTGTCAAACTCAATTTCATCGAGGGCCACATCAGGGCTGTGGTTGACCTTGGGGGAATGGGCAGGTATGGCTGACTGGGTGAGTGTGGCCAGCTGGGTGGGCAAGGCCAGTTTGATGCCACTCCCCAAAGTGCTGGCATGTTTCAGCTTTGCACTGGGTAGACTGGGCCAAAGCCATGCTGGCGTGATGTTTCCTCTTCGCAGTGGGTAAACCAGACTGAAGTGACGAGGGCTGGCCCCTTGTCAGAGTTTGTTGCAGTAAAATCAAATCCACAAAAACACACAGATAACTGATTCAGCTTGATTAATTAACTTCTTTATATATTTAATAACAGATGAATAAATTTACAATACCAATAGTAGATTCTTTCAACATGGTAGAAGTTACAAGGAGAACACAAGCAGGAGAGAACAGTTTCATTTTTGAGTTCAGAGCAGACAAGATCTTAAGTTTCTGTTTCATTTCTTTGCACAAACTCAGAAGTTTGCAGGCTAAACCACGCCCTGGCCCCTAGCTGTTTCAGCTTCCACTGGCTGACCTTGTTGCTAGGCCTATTCATTGGCTAAACTTGTTATCATGTCTCTCCCAGTCATGAATATTCTAACACCCGTTACATTTTGCAGGACAGCTCCGTGGCTTGGATCTGACCACATCGCAGGCCAGATGTGGCCTGTGGGCCTTTTTTTAACATACCTGAAGTAGACCATCAACATAAATCCTTGGAGAATTCCAGGTTCCTGATTTGATAATGGGAAAACACTCTTCCTGGGGGGGGGACACAGGCCTTCTATTGCTTTTAATCTGTCCAGCAGTGCAAAAATTAGGGGCATGTTAGGGATAATTTCAGTAACCAATGAATATGATCCCTATGATTTATAGCACTTGCAGATTGTTTAGAAAAGTGTTAGCGTTCCTCTAATCCACATGCAATCCGACAACAGCTAATGGGCTTTGTGGTACCTTTGCTCTCTTTTTGTATGGCTTTCTAGCGAGCTGCATATGGTAGCCAAGATCTTTTCAGCCGGTAGCTCTTTGTATCAGCACCCTTCACGCATTATCCACGACAGAGGAATGGTTGATGAAAATGAGGGAACTTGATGTGGTGGCTAAATTGACTTCTTTAATCAGAGAAAAGACAACATCTACTGTATATGTATTAGTCTGTGGAGATACCTTATGGACTTTTTCCATGAAATAGAAAAAAAAATGAACTTATGATTTTGATGATTAAATAGATTAGTTTATAGAAAAAAATAGATATGTTGTAACTATAAATTGATGGGACTTGGTGGCTCAGTAGCTAAGACGCTGAGCTTGTCAATCAGAAAGCTTGGCAGTTTGGTGATTCTAATCCCTAGCGTCCAGTGATGGGTTTGCATTTTTTTTACTACCGGTACTTGTGCGCACACATGCACATGCACATGCACAATGCTTATGCTTATGGTCCAGGTGAGTGGGCAGAGCCTCCCACCTCTGCCACTATCGGTTCGCCTGATCTGGGCTGAACCGGGAGAAACCCACCTCTGCTAGCGCTGCGTAACGGAGTGAGCTCCCGTTACTTGTCCCAGCTTCTGCCACCCTAACAATTCGAAAGCATATAGAAATGCAAGTAGAAAAATAGAGACCACCTTTGGTGGGAAGGCAACAGCATTCTGTGCACCTTTGGCATTTAGTCATGCCGACTACATGACCACAGAGACGTCTTTGGACAGCGCTGGCTCTTCGGCTTTGAAACAGAGATGAGCACCACCCCCTAGAATCTGGAACAACTAGCACATATGGGGAACTTTTACCTTTACCTTTTAACTATAAATTAAGAGGTAAAGTTATAATTATACTTATAACTGCTGCAAAAGAAGTCAGAATCTACTTCTCTTAGCCCTTGCAATTTTTAAACTATTTCTTCTTCTGAGAGGGAGATTCCATTTTTCCTGCCTTTTTCATTGTCCTTGAAGTTTTATTTTGAATTTCTTTAGTATTCTCTTAGGGCTTCCTATAATTATAGGACACCTGAAGCCTCCCTAGCTGTCTTCAACCCAATAGGAGGAGTTCCCTTCTGATGCCTACCCTTCCTAGCAAAGCCAGCATGATTATATATTGTTGGCTGATATGTATCTATCAGGAGCACTGATGCTGCATTAGTTAGAATACAGTATTGCAGGAAAACTATCCAACAAAATAAAATTTAATGTGGACAAAAGCAAAGTTTTACACCTAGGCAGGAAAAACCAAAAACCAAGTACAGATTAGGCAAAACCTGGCTGAAAAACAGTAACTGTGAGAAGGACCTTGGAGTCCTAGTGGACGATCACTTAAACATGAATTAGCAGTGTGCAGCAGCAAACAAAAAAGCTAATACAATTCTTGGTTGTTTAAACAGAGGCATAGAAACAAAATCACGCAAAGTATTAGTACCACTTTATAAAGCCTTAGTAAGCACGCGCCTGGAATATTGCATCCAGTTTTGGTTGCTACATTACAAAAAATATGTTGAAACTTTGGAAAAAGTGCGAAGAAGAGCAACTAAGATGATTAAAGGCCTGGAGAGAAAAATAGAGTGGTTACAGGAATTGGGTATGGCCAGTCTAGAGAAGAAAAGGACATGATAGGTGTGACATGATAGCAGTATTTCAGTATTTGAGAGGTTGCCACAAAGAAGAGCGGGTCAATTTATTTTCCAAAGTGCCAAAGTTGTGGGTGCTTCATCACTGGAGGTTTTTAAGAAGAGACTGGACAGTCACTTGTCTGAAATGGTATAGGATCTTCTGCTTGAGCAGGGGGTTGGACTAGAAGACCTCCAAGGTCCCTTCCAACTCTATTATTCTGCTTTGATTTGTTTTTAACATTGTTAACTTTTGGATTTGTTTTTATAACTGTATGCCATTTGGTGATTCTTAAAGAAAGAGCAATGAAATCAAAGTCATCCATAATAATAATTAAAAAGTCAGGTGGGCAATCATGTACATGTGCAAAGGGGAAGAACTTCAATCACAAAATTGCAACCGCCATCTTAATTTTTGCTCCTCCCCCTTTGAAGATACTGTTGATAAAATAATATAAATAAATAACAACAATAATACCCAAATAACCTGGCTTCCAGTGAGTGGCCTTTAAAACTGGAATACATGAATTTTGCCTTGAGATCTTAGAGAAAAAAACTGGGATTTAAAAACAAGAAAATATTATATTAATGAGGCAAAATTCTATTGCTGGAATGTTGGAGAGGTTATTTTGTCATCTTTATACAGTACAAGAGAAACGAAACAGCGTGGTACTTTCAATTAAAGAAAAATTAAATAACTAACAGAGGACCTCCTGTTCCTAAAAAGGAAATGAGAGACACAGCTTTATTAATTAACCAGAGAGTAGCCACAGTGTGAGTCGTGTGAATCTTGCTGGGCTTGTTAATAAAGCTAAGCCTGACCCAGATCAAAGTATTGGTGGAACACCAACATTTGTTCCTAGCCATAATATATGTGATAACTGACTTGTTTTCAGATTGTTAGGCCAAAAAGATTGATCAACATGGAAAACAAAGGACTATTGATTTTGACTATTGGAAAAGGGAAAACTACCGTATTTTTCAAGAGTATAAGATGAACCTTTTTCCCTCAAAAAAGAGTGTGAAAATCTGGGTGCATCTTATACACTGAATACATCATTTTTGGCCTCCTGAAACTCCGCCCCTTTGCAAAAATGGCCATGCATAGCCTTTAGGAGGCTTGTACTCCTGGGGACTGGAAGGACAAAAATGAGCAAAAAATGGGCTGTTTTTTGTTTATTTTTGCTCCCCCCCCCCCGGGCCCCAGGAGCGCACTACAAGCCTCCTTAAGGCCATAAATGCTCTCTTTTTTGACAAAAAATGAGCCCATTTTCACAAAAAATGGGCCGTTTTGGGAAGGTCTGCAAAATCTTGGTGTGTCTTATACTCTGAAAAATACAGTAATTCTTGTGTAGATTGTTAGTTTTTTAGTTTGTTTTAGTTTGTAGTTTATTTATAGGCCGCCCTTTTCCCTGAGGGGACTCAGGGCGGCTTACAATCAAAAAAGGAAGGGGAGTGTAGGACAATACAAAAAAAGAAATGTGCACAAAGTAAATTAGACAATAAAACTCAACATTCACTCAGCATTCGGGAGGGGCGAAATAAGATTATCCCCAGGCCTGACGGGTTAGCCAGTTCTTGATGGCTGTACGGAAGGCCTGGACGGTGGTGAGGGTACGAATCTCCACGGGGAGATTGTTCCATAGTGTCGGAGCTGCAACAGAGAAGGCTCTCCTCCGAGTAGTCGCCAGTCGGCACTGACTGGCGGATGGAATACGGAGGAGGCCAACTCTATGCGATCGGATGGGACGCAGGGAGGTAATTGGCAGAAGGCGGTCTCTCAAATAGCCAGATCCACTACCATGGAGCGCTTTATAGGTGGTGAGTAAGACCTTGAAGTGCACCCGGGGACCAACAGGTAGCCAGTGCAGCTCACGGAGGATCGGTGTTATGTGGGCGAACCGTGGTGCGCCCACGATCACTCGCACGGCCGCATTCTGGACTAGCTGAAGTCTTCGGATGCTCTTCAAGGGCAGCCCCATGTAGAGCACATTACAGTATTCCAGCCTAGAGATCACAAGGGCTCGAGTGACTGTTGTGAGGGCCTCCCGATTCAGGTAGGGCCGCAACTGGCGCACCAGGCGAACCTGGGCAAATGCCCCCCTGGTCACAGCTGAGAGATGGTGGTCAAAAGTTAGCTGTGAATCCAGGAGGACTCCCAAGTTGCGGGCCCTTTCTGAGGGGTTTAAATTTTGTCCCCCCAGCCTGAGTGATGGTATGGTGGTCAAATTTTTGGGAGGGAAACACAACAGCCACTCGGTCTTGTCTGGGTTGAGTATCAGCTTGTTCGCTCTCATCCAGTCTTTAACGGCTTCCAGTCCCCGGTTCATCACGTCCACCGCTTCATTGAGTTGGCACGGGGCGGACAGATACAACTGTGTATCGTCCGCATATTGGTGATATTTTATCCCGTGCCTTCGGATGATCTTGCCCAGCGGTTTCATGTAAATGTTAAATAGTAGGGGGGATAGGACCGACCCCTGCGGCACCCCATAGGTTAGGGGCCTCAGGGACGATCTCTGCCCCCCCACTAACACCGACTGCGACCTGTCCGAGAGATAGGAGGAGAACCACTGCAAGACAGTGCCGCCCACCCCTATCTCCCGCAGTCGTCGCAGAAGGATACCATGGTCGATGGTATCGAAAGCCGCTGAGAGGTCCAGGAGAACTAGGATGGAAGCATGGCCTCCATCCCTAGCTCTCCAGAGATCATCAGTCAATGCGACCAAAGCGGTTTCTGTGCTGTAACCGGGTCTGAAGCCAGACTGGAAGGGGTCAAGATAGTTAGCTTCCTCCAAGGTACGCTGAAGCTGGAGAGCCACCACCTTCTCAACAACCTTCCCTACAAAGGGAAGGTTGGAGACTGGACGATAGTTATTAAGAATAGCTGGATCCAGAGACGGCTTCTTCAGGAGGGGTCTCACCACCGCTGTCTTAAGCGCGGTGGGAAAGTACCCCTCCCGAAGAGAAGCGGTAACAACCGCCTGGATCCAGCCTCGTGTCACCTCACTGCTGTTGGCAACCAGCCAGGAGGGACACGGGTCCAGTATGCAGGTGGAGGCACTCACAGCTCGCATAGCCTTGTCCACATCCCCAGAGGCAACTTCCTGAAACTCAACCCAGAGATGGTTTGCCAAGTTTTCTCCTTGTGTCTCGGCTGGATCTACTGGGGTGGAGTCCAGGTCCGCTCGAAACCGGGCAACTTTGTCTGCCAAGAACTGGACATATTCCTCAGCCTTACCCTGTAAGGAGTCCCCCGTCTCCCTCCTATTTAGGAGGGAGCGGGTTATCCTAAACAGGGCGGCTGGGCGGGACTCGGCGGACGCTACCAAGGAGGCAATGTATGTTCTTTTTGTTGTTCTTAGGGTCCGAATATACTCCTTGGTGCATGCTGTCAAAAGTGCCCGTTTCGACTCGGACCTATCGGACCTCCACGAGTGCTCTAGGCGTCTCCTCCGGCGCTTTACCTCCGGGAGCTCCTCAGTAAACCAAGGAGGCCTCCGGGGGCTGCTGACCCGGAGGGGCCGTAGCGGCGCAATCCGGTCGAGAGACTCCGAAGCTGCCGAGTGCCAGGCAGCGACGAGAGTCTCCGCCGAACTGTGGGCGAGGGTATCAGGAATAACCCCAAGCTCCGTCTGGAACCTAACAGGATCCATCAGTCGCTTGGGGCGGAACCAGCTGGTCGGTTCCTCCTCCCTACGGTGGAGGTTTGGCCTCCGGAAGTCTAGCCTCAGTAGGTAGTGGTCTGACCACGACAGGGGTATGATCTCATTACCCCTCAGACCAAGATCGTAACTCCACTGCTCCGAGAGGAATACGAGGTCAAGCGTGTGACCCGCTGAGTGAGTTGGGCCTCGAATTACTTGAGTCAAGCCCATGGCTGTCATGGAAGCCATGAACTCCTGCGCTCCATCAGAGTGTTCACCGAGCGAAGGCAAGTTAAAGTCCCCCAGAACTATAAGTCTAGGGAACTCAACCGCTAGCTCAGCTACTGACTCGAGGAGCGAGGGGAGGGCTGCTGCAACGTAGTTGGGAGGCAGGTACGTAAGCAGCAAACCCACTTGACCCTTGAGGTCCAGCTTCACTAGCAGGGACTCACACCCGACAAGCTCCGGAGCAGGGATCCTACGAGGTACTAAAGACTCCCGGACTACAATAGCCACACCGCCACCCCTTCCCTGGGCTCTCGGCTGGTGTAGCACCTGAAATCCGGCTGGGCACATCTCGACGAGGGGGACTCCTCCCTCAGGGCCCAGCCATGTTTCAGTAATACATGCCAGGTCTGCGCCCTCATCAGTTATCAAGTCCCGGATGAGGGGGGCCTTATGAACAACAGACCTGGCATTTAGCGACAGCAGCCTGAGACCAGGGTCCTGAACACCCGCGCCATCTGACCTTGGAGTGGGACTCCTAGGGCCGGAAGGAGGGATCTCTATGACACAGCGAGCCCTCCTTCCCCGATGATGGCCTGCCCTAAAGTCCCCGCCGTATCTGCCTCTCCCTGTCATGACCGCAATGCTCCGACCTTCACCCGTGGTTGTGGTCCCCCCAACCACCCCGATGACCCCCGTATACCCCGGCAGGTCCTCCGAATCAGTCATACCCAAACTCTCACTCAAACAATCCTCACGAAATAATTAAAACACAAAGTTACAACAGTAATAGTAATAAAAGTGAGATCATTCATGTCATCCCAAGCAGTCCCATGCACTCAACATTAAAGTAAAATTTAAAATTTAAAAGTTTAAAAATTGCACGGGCTCATAGACACAATGTTCAGTTTAAGGTAGTCCAGAGGTGTCTTCTGCCCTCTCCTAAGGGAGGGCCTACCTTGAGGGGGGGCTCTTCTGAAAAGTTCAGTGTAGTCCAGGGGGGGGAGGGGCTGGGGGGGTAAAGTGAGTTCGGGAGTCAGCTGCAATGGTACGAACCGGGGAGTTAACCATAGTAGCAAGAAGTCTGGTAAGTGTGTTCATTTCAACAGCTTCTTTTGATGACATTTCCAGGATCAAAGGAGTCCAAAGAGTCCAAAGAGGGAGGGAGGGAAGCCTATCTCTGGTAGAAGGGGAGGGGGGGCGCTCCATTCAATAATCGGGCCCGACGTTCTTGGGGCCCAGCGCATCAAAAACAAGTCCAAGGTGGTCAATTTCATTAGCCAACAATGCTGGCATCTATGGAGGCTGGCAGCTCGGAAATTAAAGTTTACCGGTCCGCTGCCAGCTGTGAATCATAGGACTCTCCACCTTCCCTCAACTCTGTCCCAGGGGCCAATTTCCCCCTCACCAACTCTCTCTTAGTTCTCCTTTAATCTCCACGGTCTCCACCAGTTCCTTCTGTTCAAGCCGCGATGTTAGGCGGCATTAGATGGTAACCACGGCCGGCAATGTCGGTGGCCAGCAACAGGCAGCGTCCCTCTGCGTCCCTGACGTGAATATATATCAATAAATATATATTGTTATTTAAATAGAAATATATTATAAATTTATAAATATACTCCATGTGTATGCATATGCATATGCAGACACACAGACACACACCCTGACACAGACATACATTATATATGTATGTATGTATGTATGTATGTATGTATGTATGTATGTATGTATGTATGTATATATGTATGTGTATAGGTGTGAGTGGAATATGTAGGGGTATGGCCAGCCAGAGGTGGTATTTGCTAGTTCTCCAAACTAGTTAGCAATAGCAATAGCAGTTAGACTTATATACCGCTTCATAGGGCTTTCAGCCCTCTCTAAGCGGTTTACAGAGTCAGCATATCGCCCCCACAGTCTGGGTCCTCATTTCACCCACCTCGGAAGGATGGAAGGCTGAGTCAACCTTGAGCCGGTGAGATTAGAACCGCCGAACTGCAGATAACAATCAGCTGAAGTGGCCTGCAGTACTGCACCCTAACCACTGCGCCACCTCGGCACCTTAAAATTTCCACTATCGGTTCACCTGAACTGGCTGAATACCACCTCTGGCCTGTATACACAGATACACGTAGTTTGAAGGTTCTTCACAGAATCTTAGCTGTTCCTAGATTGCACTCCTCTGGACAGAGAACTCTCACTTTTCTTTTTCCTGTTGGAGCCACTCTCCCAGCTTAGAAGTCATAGTCCCATGTGTTCCCACCACTCCTTTTGGCCTGTACTTTCTCCATTCTCTCCAGTTCTTCCATCAGATACTCCACCCTGATACTTCTCCAAGCTTCTCATGCTTTTTCTTCACTATATTGAAGCATTGAGTAACAAGCTGTTTCTCAGTATGGACACAGAGGTCTTCTTGTCCACTCCAAGCTCCCTCATATGTTTTACAGGTAAACTCTCCTTAGGTCTACCGTTGCAGTAGCATTCCATCAATTCCAGATTCTCTTGTCTCATCCATGTATGGTTTACTCCAATAGCCCACTTATCATCGGAGTGTCCTGGTTCCTCATCAATTGACATGGATCATATTAATTTAAGTAATGTCTGAGACAGCATTACTTTCCTAGTTCGTGTCACTCTCATATTTTGTTGATGTCAGCAGGTGAAGCATTAAGGGGATTTTATCCATGGACCTCCATAAGTAAGATAGTCTGAATGTTAACCCTTGTCTCCCACATCAAAAACTCTAACCACTACACTAGGGATGTAAAACTAATTGAGGGCTGTATCAGGATTGTATCTGACTTTGGGGGGAGGTCAGGGTGTGTGTGGTCAGGGGGGGCATGACCAGTTTAACATCACTTGTGTTGGGGGCACCTTGGTGACCCAAGTGCTCTGCCAGCAGAAACGGGCTCCCAAGCTCCGTTTTTGGCGGCGATGGCCTCCTGCAACCCTCTGCCAGCAAAAACAGAGCCTGAAAGGGCTGCCCACAACCCTCCCGAGCTCCACTTTTGCTGGCAGGCAGGCAGGCAGCACCACAGGCTGATCCTTTGTTGTTTCCGGGGTGGTCTCATAGGCCAGATCTAAGCAGCTTGTGGGCCGGATCTGGTCCCCATTCCTTGAGTTTGACACTCCTACACTACCCCATCCAACCACTTTTCAAAGGCGGTTTTATGCATGTATGTATCAGTGATGGGATTCAAATAATTTAACAACTCTGCCCTAATGATTTCTTCCAATAACCAGTTCAGCAAACTGCTCAGAAGCTTAACAACCGGTTCTTATTCAGCCGGTTCAGCGAACTGGATGAATCCCACCACTAGTATGTATGTATGTATGTATGTATGTATGTATGTATGTATGTATGTATGTATGTTTCTGTTGTATTTTGTGATCTGCTATTTTGTTGGTTAGCAATTACGTGGAGCCAATGTTTAAATTGGAATACTTGACAGAAGGTTCTTTTCTTCAGTTCCTAACTGCAGTGTGAATGTCTCCCTTTATGTGACACCTTTTGCTTCTTGTTGTTCATTGTTTACCATTCTCATCCTTCATTTTTATGACACAGAATTATGCTACTCTCTCAGTTCAATGAGTTTGTAATTAGTTTTCCGTTATGTTTGTCATCTGTATAACCAACATCAACTCATCTGAAAAGGTAGCCTTTTCCCATATGATATCTTAAGAGGGGGTGACACAGACAGAAAACACTTCTAAACAGGGGTGGACTCCCACCACTGCTGGTTTGCTCGTGTGTGTGTGCTGCGTGCGTGTGCTTGATGGGCACTGCACACATTGGATGTACACTTCGCACGCGTACGCAGTGAAATTAAAATTGTTCTGCGCATGCGCAGAACTGAAAAACAAGATGGCGGTGCCAACGGCGGCACCCAGGGAACTGGTTTGGGGGCATGGCAGGTCTGGGTTACTGCTGGTTCCAGCGACCCAGCCCGCCAAATCATTACCAGTTCGGCCAAACCGGTCTGAACCGGTAAGAACCCAACCTAGCTTCTAAATTTAAAAGATAAGAGTCCTTATTAATTTTTTGGTTTTGGATGTCAACAGTTTAGAAACCTGAGATAAATACAGACCTGACAGTGGTGACTGGCAAATCTCCCTACAACAATGAGCTTTGAAATCATTTTACTTAGTTGATTGCATTTATTATACTGCCAAATACCTCATTCTTTCGGCACTTGAGAGGTTTTGCAAATATATGTATAACGACTGTTAACAAATCCAGGTAGCTGACCTTAGTTGACTTTTCCTTACCTGTACATGCAGGGCAAGAAACACATCCTGTGTTTTGATTCTCTTTACTGAAATGAAATTTAATTTCAAATTGTGCTTCAAAGGAGAGGAGATTAGTAAAGCTATTGAACTGATTGATGAATCAGGTGGCTGAGTGAAAGTTATGCCTTTCATTATATAGCAGTAAAATATATATTTAGACTTATATACCACCCCATAGTGCTTTACCACACTCTCTGGGCAGTTTGCAATGTCAGCATATTGCCCACAACACTCTGGATCCTTATTTTACTGACTGTGAAAGGATAGAAAAATGAGTCAACCTTGAACCCCCATCTGGATCAAACTTTGCACAATGAGCTGGAAGAGACCTTGGAGGACTTCTAGTCCAGCCCCCTGCTCAGGCAGGAAACCCTATACCATTTCAGATGAATTATTATCCAAACTCTTATTAAAAACTTACAATGTTGAAGCAGTCACAACTTCTGGAGGCAAGTGGTTCTACTGATTTAGTTTCTGTCAGGATTAATTAACTAAGGAAATTTCTCCTTAGTTCTAGATTTCTTCTCTCCTTGATTAGTTTCCATCCATTGCTTCTTGTTCTGCCCTCGGGTATTTTGGAGAATAACTTGACTCCCTCTTCTTTGTGGCAACCCCTGAGATATCAGAACACTGAATGGACTTCCGGTTTGCTCATAGGGCCATTTTTCACCCTCTGGAGCAGTGGTGGGTTTCAAAATTTTTTGGAACCTCTTCTGTAGGTGTGGCCTGCTTTCCGGGTCCACTGGTGGAACCTCTTCTAACCAGTTCAGTAGATTTGATGAACCAGTTCTACTGAATAGGTGCGAACTGGTAGGAACCCACCTCTGCTCTGGAGTCTTCAGGGAAGCCTTCTGAAATCACTTCCAGTTTGCTTTGTAGGGACGTTTTTCGCCCTCCGGAGCCTTCAGAGAAGCCTCCTGAAGGCCCCAGAAGGCTCTGGAGGTCGAAAATCGGCACTATAGGGAACCCAGAAGTTCAGGAATGGTGACTCCCAGTTTGTCCATAGTGCCAATTTTCGACCTCCGGAGCCTTCAGGAGACTTCCCTGAAGGCACTGGATGGCAAAAACCGGCCCTTACAAGCAAACAAAATGTGGCTTCTGGTTTGTCCGTAGGTACGTTTTTCACCCTCAGGAGCCTTCAGGGAAACTCCTGAAGGCTCTGGAGGTCAAAAATTGGCCATACGGACAGACTGGAAGTCACCATTCCCAAACTTCCGGGTTCCCCATAGGTCCATTTTTTGCCCTCCGGAGGCTTCAGGGAAGCTCCTGAGGCCTCTGGGTGGTGTCTGCGGGGGAGGGGAGGCTGTTTTCACCCTCCCCAGGCTTTTAGAAAGCCTATGAAGTCTAGGGAAGGTGATAAAAACCACAACAAAAGCAGTGGGGATTGTTGCACTGGGGAGTGTATGCGCATAGCATTATGGGTGTGTCATGCTGGCACATGACCCCCCCCCATGTGTTCTCCCTGCTTTTGGCAAGTAGCCAGTAGCCAGCATTTGCATGCCTTAATATTTCTCCCACCAGTTTATCAACTTTAGTTAATACTCTGTCAAAGCACACAAATCCATCTCCTTGTTTTAATCTTTTGCATAATATGCAATTACTGTAAGCATGCAATCTGTCATACAACTTTCCTTGGCCTTTAATACATTAAATGTTCATCTCTATTTCTCAGTCACAGTCGTTAAAATATATAGACTTCAACTCCCAGAATTCCCCAAACAGCATGCTTTAGATCAGGAGTATCCAAACTTAGGAAGTTTAAGACCATGCTGGGTGGGGAATTCTGGGAGTTGAAGCCCACAAGTCTTAAAGTTCCCAAGTTTGGACACCCCTGCTTTAGATCATAATTCCTGTTGTATCATAAAGTTTGTTTTGGGGGCTTTCCAGCTTTTTCAGGTTGTGGAAATGACATTTTGGTATCTTTTCTTTTCTTAAAAATTGGGAGAATTGGATAGGCCTCCAATAATAAGTTCTGCCCTTCTCATAATAACTTTTCTCTTTACGGGGAGAAATTCTCTTTTGAGAGAGAGTTTTCTCTTAGCCCCTCAACAGAGTTCTCAGCAAAGGATGAAGATGGGGGAGAGGGGAAATCGCTTTCTGGAAGCCTTTAATTTCTTTTTCTCTTTTACAGGTAGTCCTCGACTTATAGCAATAGCACTTATACTGCTTCATAGTGCTTTTACAGCAGGAGTGGGTTGCTGCCAGCATTACTGCTGGTTCAGTGCACATGCAATTTTGAGCTCTGCACGGATGCACAGTTGCCCATAAATATGTCTGTGCATGCGCAGAGTATTAAAAAATGAAAAAAAAAAAACCACCATGCTGCGCCAACCAGGGAACCGGTTTGGAGGCATGGCAGGCCTGGGTCGCTTCTGGTTCCGGCAACCCAGGCCAGCAAACCACTACTGGTTCGGCCGAACCGGTCCAAGCCGGTAGGAACCTACCTCTGTGTTATACCCCTTCCTAAGTGGTTTACAGAGTCAGCTTTTTTCTCCCAACAATCTGGGTCCTCATTTTACCCACCTCGGAAGGATGGAAGGCTGAGTCAATATTGAGTCTGGTGAGATTTGAATTCCCAAATTGCAGCTAGCAGTCAGCTGAAGTAGCCTGCAGTACTGCACTCTAACCACTGCGCCACCTCGGCTCTTTGTGATTACAGTTGAACCCAAAATTTCTGCTGCTGAGACCATTGTTAAGTGAATTTTGGTGCATGTTATGACCTTGCTTGCTACAGCTGGCAGTTCTCAATTTAGTAATACGGTTGTTAGTGAATCTGCTTCCCCTATGACTTTGCTTGTCAGAAGGTTGCAAAATTTCCCCAGGGCACTGCCATTGTCATAAATGTGAGTCAGTTGCCAAGAATTTTGGTTGCTTGACCAAGGGCATACTGCAATGGTTGTAAGTGGGGGAAAAATAGTCATAAGTCAATTTTTTCAGTGCTGTTGTAATTTTGGTCATTAAACAGACTGTTATAAGTCAGGACTACCTGCAGTGTCTTATTGAAAGATGTGATTTCCCCACACTCACCCCCACCAGCTCATTGTACCTTTTAAAGTCCTGGTGGTACTCTATGGAAACCAGTTTGAAAAAAAATCTCATTCTGTCTAGCATTTACTGCAAATTATTTGCAGATTATTTGTTCTTAATCAACACCATGGCATTGTCCGCAAACACACATATGTGCATTTTCACATTTCCATATCTCCAGGATGCCCCTAGCTTTCATTATAGAGTTATTCATAGATAGATTAAACAATCAATCAGATACCACAAATTCTTGTCCTACTCTTTGTTCACTGCTGAGCCCTTCCGTGAAGAATTCAATTTATTCTCACATACTTTGCTTTCATTATATGGCTGTCTTGTTGCATTTGGCAAGTTCCCTTCAGCTCCATATCCACAAAAAAACCACCTTCATTAACACAAACTTACGCACTTCATTATCACTGTTTTTAAAACCAGCAAATGCATAATTACTGACCGTTCCATAATTATACAGATCTGAGTGATATGCTAAAGAGCAAAAGTTTGGTCTGCTTACTTCCTGCCTGGTATAAAGCCACACAATACTTCCCTACTTTTGCTTATTGTCACCTCATACATTTGGATCAGAATGTTCAGGCACTCTTAACCAAGGGTGAAATTCAGCAGGTTCTGACAGGTTCTGGAGAACCGGTAGCGGAAATTTTGAGTAATTCAGAGAACTGGCAAATACCAATTCTGGCTGGCTCCAGAGTGGGGTGGGAATGGGGATTTTGCAATATCCTTCCCCTGGAGTGGGGTGGAAATAGAGATTTTGCAATATCCTTCCCCCAAGAGTGGGGTGGGAATGGAGATTGTGCAGTATCCTTCCCCTGGAGTGGGGAGGGAATGAGGTTAATGCAGTATCCTTCCCCCAGGAGTGGGGAGGGAATGGGGATTTTGCAGTATCCCACCCCTGCCTTGCCCACCAAACCACGCCCACAGAACCAGTAATAAAAAAGTTTGAATTTCACTACTATTCTTAACCAATTTATCCTCTGTCATTGTTGAGTTCGTTTTTGAAAACTTGCCCTTTGTTCGTGGGAAAAAGAAGATGTTCTAACAGTTTTTCTTCCCAAATTTCCAGGAGAAAATCAGGCAAAGTCAGTATCTTAACCCAGTGGTTCTCAACCTGTGGTCCACAGACCCTTCTCTGTGCGGGAGGGGGGATGTTGTCACATGGGATCTGTGAAGCTTGATGAAAATGTTATGATTTAAATCTTGAGTTCAGTCTTGGGGAGCCATGGCCATGGTCCATATTTAAGGAGGGCCCATGGTAAAGAAAAGATTGAGAACCATTTTCTTAACCCACCCCAGAATGATGTCCACCCATTGTGATGATGTCATCATCACAAATATTATCCACCCATCTCTAATCCCATTCTTCGCTAAATTCAGAATTACGGTTTCAGTATCTTTGACAAATAGCTAAGCACCTACTTTCTATATACTTCAGTCAAAGGCACAATATATTATTTGAACCTATCTCTCTTCCATAAAGTAAATCATGTCACTTTCTCATATTTCTTCCAGGTTCTCTTTCATTGGACCAACAAAGCATATCTATCAGTTCTAGAACTTTAGACTATCTAGAAAATATCAAGTGCAGGAAACCAGGAGCCCAGATGTTTATACAAGAATCTGAACTACTAATGGTCACAGGAAGTTGGCAGTAGTTAAGAATCAATGGAATTCAAGTTTGGCTGGACTTAGTGTAGAGAAAAAAAGGACCAGTGGGTGACACGATAGCAGTATTCCAGTATTTGAGGGGCTGCCATAAAGAAGAGAGGGTTTTCCCAAACACCAGAAGGCAAGAGAAGAAACAATGGATGGAAACTAATCAAGGAGAAAAGCAACCTGGAATTAAGAAGAAACTTCCTAACAGCTTGCCTTCAGAAGTTGTTGGTGGTCCATCACTGGAAGCTTTTAAAAAGAGACTGGAAAGCCACTTGTCTGCATGGTATAAGTTCTCCTGCTTGAGTAGAAGGTTCAACTAGAAGACCTCCAGCTCTATTCTGATTGGTTGATAGATCTCTTGTGGGCATGAAGGGACTTGAACTGATGATGTGTTTGACACTTCCCTTGGGCTCAGCCTGGTCATCTCCTGCAGAAACATTGACATTGTTGGAGGTATCAATCCAGCAGCACAGATTCTTCAGAATTCATGAAATATTGGTTACAAAGGAGGAAGATAATGTAGATGGAGAGTAAATGTTTTTTTCTGCCTTTTTAAAATCTATCTTCCTGCTTGTCCTTTGTTTTATGAGATTGTTAACCTTATGTTCTTCCCTTCTGCCTATCTTCCCAGGACATTTTCCTAGAACATTTGCTTTTTGATTCTCCTCTTGGTAGAATGTCCATAGTCAAGAGCTAGGTTTTGCCTATCCATATATATCTTGTAAATAAATTTATGTTATTGTTATCAAATCTGCTCCATTAATCCCTCTTAAGGTCAGATTCCAGCTCTCCAGAATGCTCACAATACTGCTGAAATCTCCCAGCAAAACAACAACAACAACAACAACAACAACAACAACAATTCAAACTGACCCTGAGTATCTCAGAGGAAGTTATCTGACACAGAAAACAACTAAACATTGTTTCTTACACAGAAACAACTCACTGTTGAGGTCTTCAGGAGCTAATAGCCTGCCATGACTCAGTTTATGAAAGCAGCTGGATCCCCACATGGCTAAGTCAAACATAACCGGCTTGGCTTATCTCTCTCCAGAGAGCTTTGAAAATAACCTTTGGAAATTTCCTCCAGGGTAGAGAGTCAGAAATGGGTCCAACAGTAAAAAGGGCAGGAATGTCAGCCTATTGTTTTTAGGTCAGCTCAGAGGACAACCGGACTCCTGCTGTCATTCCCCAATTGCCAGTTTCAGTATAGATAGACACAAAAGTTATATAAAATCCAACCTAGCAGAGGACAACACCCTCACTCTATTGCAGGGGTGCAAAGCTCAAGGCCTAGGGGCCTGATCCTTCCCACGGGGTGCTTAGATCTGGATTGTGGGGCCGCCCTGGGAACAATGAAGAACCGGCCTATGGTGCCTCTGCCAGCAAAAACAGAGCTCGGGGGAGGTGGGGCTGCCTGCAACCCTCATGAGCTCCATTTTCACTGGTAGAGGACTGCAGGAGGCTAGCACAGCCAAAAACAGAGCTTGTGAGGGACGCGGGTGGCTCTCCCAAGCTTAGTTTCGATGGCAGATGGTTGCACGAGGCCATTGCAGCCAAAAACAGAGCTCAGGAGTCCATTTTCGCTGACAGAGCTCTGGGTCCACCTCAGGCGCTCCCAACACGAGTACTGTCAAACTGCTCACAACAGCCCCCCAAGGTCAAATACAAACCTGATGTGGCCCTCAATGAAATTGAGTTTGACACCACTGCTCTATTGGGACCGGGCCAGTGGACCTTCTCTATTGAAGTGCCTGTCCTTACAACAGCATTTAGTAGATGATCGATCTGCATGGCTCCCACCCTACAGATGTTCTGCGAATAATTAAAAATATCACATCTTTTCATTGCGGTAGTTTTGCTTTTTCAGTTCACCCCCCCCCATATCTCTTTCTCTCTCTCTCTGTGTGTGTGTGTGTGCGTGTGTGTGTGTTTGTGTGTGTTTGTGTGTGTCTATTTTGTTTTTGCAGGTGTGTTTTTAAAACATATGTTTATTTTATATCTTGGAATCAACATTGACCCCTGGCAACTGTCTGGATTAATCCCTTCAGTTTTCTTGGCAACATTTTCACTCTTCCGGATGTATACATTTTTTTTTATCATTTCTTCTCTTTTTCTCTGTTTGGGTTGTGAGCTACCCAATGTCTTTTGGGAGCTGGATTGAATATAAAATTAAAAACAAACAAAACAAAAAACAAAAAAAATGAAGAGCTACTTGGAGATATATCCTAAACCAGTCCCTTTGTATGGGGATTTCTATGACATGAATGAAGATGAATATACGTGTCCCAGGATAATGTTATAGGATCCAATCTGGATCGTTCATTGGGACCAGAGGTTTTGCCTTCTGAGCATTTGGACCAGGTTGGTATTCACTTACTTTCCTTACCGGTTCACAAATGTTAGCGCATGTGCCCCATAGACACATGCACATGGTGTGTGCGGCTTGCATGCATATGCACGACTTGAAAATGTGCCTAAATAGGACTGCATCAATGGTAGGTTCTGGATCCCATTCCAACTGGTACATTTGGAACAGGCCCAGTGTTGTCCACATGGATGCGTGCAGCACGCGCATGCATCTTACTGTCTAGTGATTCCTCCGCAATGCTCCAGCTGCTTAGCGGAATGTTTTGCAGGCGCTGTACGTGCCGTGTGCGGAAGCGGAAGCACTGAAGACTTAAAAGACAGAAAAGGAGCTCGGTGGGTGGGTGGGTCCTCCGGAGCACCGTACCGGAACAGTACCCGGTGCTCCTGGCAGGCTCTGGTACCAGGACATACCGCCTGCAACCCACCACTGGACAGCATATACTATGGCCTGGGATGGGTGGCAAATTCCACTACCAGTTCAGGTGAACTGGTTCGAACTGGCTGAATACCACCTCTGATTTGGATTCATGCTGGAGCCATAAAATTATATATCATCTGTCCAGGTAACATGGGTTTTAGCCCACTTTAGTCTTTTCAACCTTTGTTTGAGAAATGAAAGTGGTTTCAGTAGGCCAAATTCCTGCAGTCTGTGCTGAACAGTCCTTGCACTCAACTTCACAATGAATTGTGCCATTTCATCTTATATACACCCAGGTGATTTTCTTCTGTCACGTAGACACAGTCTCTTTAATTCTTCTATCATCACTTGCTGTTGTGCACCCTTTCCTGCCTTTTCCAATGTGGCTTTGTAGTGACTGAGTCTCCATATACCTCTTCAAAAACTTAGACATGCCACCTTTGGTTAAGTTTCCACCAATTTTTTTTTTCTAATTTCTTTATAACTGTAGCCTTATTCACTTAATAATACTATTTTACATCGCTTTCTGGGTGAGCCAGTCAGCTCTTGGCACCATTACTTTCATTTTATTACGTTTTATAAGCTCACTAAATGAAAGACCACAAAAAAACCCAACCAACTTGATAATGATCACATAACATACTGACAAATGTCATCCTCTCAGGTTCAATACATGACATCAATAACTGAATCCTACTCCGATCTGATTGGCTCATTGTCAAAGCAAGATGACACCCGATTGGCTCTCTAAACACTCATACTCATTGACTACAGTCAGATGAAGGAAAGCTACCTGATATCAACCTAAGCAAGTTGTGCTTCCTTTTTCTGGTTATTTGGCTGTACCTTTTCTTAGAATACAGATAATTGAACAAACTTTGTTGCATTGCATTCTAGATTAAATTATCTTTCCATTGATATATAATTTTATGGTCCAAACAAAAGTGGTGTTATTAGCCATCAAACGACACTTTTCCCAAAACGTTTCTACAAGTTTGGCCACTACTGTACAGACACATACCCAGGCACTAAATAAATACTACAGTACATATAGAATGAACATGAGTCCAAAGATAAATCGCTGCACCCAATGAATGGTACAGATTGGACCCTGTATATCTATGGCAGTTTGCAATGTGTTATATATTTGTGGATCCTTATAAACCCAGTTCAGTTTCATTGTTTGAGTTAGCAAAGTTATTCCTATAACTTAAACCTTTATTTAAAGCATATTTTCAGCAGTAACATTCTCCAACCTATGGAGCTTTATAAAAAAATCTCCAGAGTAGGTTTTTTTTTTAAGCAAAAAAAAAATAAAAAAAAAATCCTCAATTGTGCTTGGTATTTTTTTTTGTTGCCTAAATCTCCCCCCACCCTAAAATTGAGGCCTTTTGAATGCAATTTTATCTAAAGTTCAACATATTATGTAACTGCTTCTTTGTATACACAACTTTCAAAGATAGGGTGGCTTTTAAAAATAGGTATTTCCCTAAAGACCTACATTTTACACATCTATCTCTTTTCTTGTATCTCACTCTCAGAAACATCTGTTCTCCTCCAGAAAAAAAAACTCTCACTTTTTTTAAAAGCATAAATCTTTAGTCCAAAGAAAGTTGGATCCAAGCAGATACCATTCGCCGATAAAGTCAATGCAGTGGCAAATCTATTTCCATGGAAATGTGATGCTTTTTTTTTACATCAAAGCAAGAGTTACTTCTGTCCTGTGCCTCTCTCACTTATGTTTGTAAAACCTGACACAGCTGAGGTCCAAGTGATTTTCAGGACCTTTATTCCCCTTACAGTCCAACTGTCAGCCTCTGCTTTGCTGCTTGTTTTTGGCTGCCATGAAACAGGGAGGGAGGGCATGGTATTTGGGTGAGGGAAGTAATCTGTACAGGAGGACTGTTAAAGGGGGGTTGTTCACACCATTTGTTTGCGCATGTGGAAGGAGGAGAGTTTCCCGCCAAGGCCAACTGTCCAGCATTCCAACCTGATGATGATTTTTGAAGATGTCTCCCACCTGACAGCTCTGGTGATATACGATTGGACTATGGACTGGGGTACCAAGGGGAGGGGAATGAATCATGTATTGTTATCTATTGTTTTCATGCTCTTTTGCTCAGATTCAGCTTTGCTTAGCTTCTCATTACTTAAAATCAGTAAAAGTACACTTAATTCTGCAAAATGGATTCAAGTGGTTTCTTTCTTGGTTATTAAGAGAAGGAGCCATGACACCAACCCACAAATCTTGAGTGTCCATAAATATATTACATTTTGGCAGGAAATTCTGCATTTCCACCTGGGAGAACTTTTATGTGTTGCTAGAGCTGAAGCATGGAAAAGGATTAAGAGAGCAGATGGCAAAACCTAGCCAAAGTTAGCTTGTCTCAAACAAAAACTAGAGTTGGACTCAGGTAGTCCTTGATGCATGACTGGACACTTAATGTTACAACAGATCTCCTCAGTGTTACTTACAGCCTATTTTTGGAGTTACAACATCTGCACGAACACATACATCCCACAGTCACATGATTGCATTTTGATTGTTTGGCATCCAAGGGACTTTATGGCTGTTGGCAATGTCCAGTAGTCATCTGGCCACTATTTATGGTGCCTTTTGCCAGTTTCCAGTGTTTACTTCCAATTTCTCACTCACTGGAGAAAATGGATGAATGACCATTCATTGAATGACCATCTTTTTTTAAAAAATAAAATAAAATAATTTTAAATCTAGTCACACAATGCCTTGATTTACAACTGCAACAATTTACAACTGTAGTCCCAGGCTGAATTATGGCCACAAGTTGAAAACTACCTGTACTAAGTACTTGGATGGAACACTACAAGGATGTCCCTAGCCAGCAGAGATTTTAAAAAAAGCTTCCAGAAAAAGGAGATAAACGGGTGAGATCAGTGGTGGGTTTCAAAAATTGTTGGAACCTACTCTGTGGGTGTGGCCTCCTTTGTGGGAATGGCTTGCCACCCATGTGACCGGATATGAAATTATGAATTAGTACTTAGGTCAGTCCCAGTAGCTATTCAGAAGTTAGTGCTTAGAAGCAATCGTAAAGCAAGATATGGAATTAAAACCAGAAATATTTTGTTGGCTATTTGAAAGGGATTATAATATATATTTAATTTTACACATGTTAGCAGCTGCTGGAATTGTGTTTGCTCAACAGTGGAAAAACAGAGATATATAAATGAATAAATATTACAATGTGCAGGAATAAATAAATTGACAATTAAAATCAAGAAGGCTTTGAATACTTTTTCACGTGGGATTGGTTTTAGCAATTGCCAACTAACGGAAACAGAAATTAGAAATCCAGAAGTATGAAAGAAAATACCAATTATGTAAGGAAAGGTCCCTAAAATGTATAAGGAAATATTACTAGATCATTATTAATGCGTAGATAACTGCGGGACATTACACACCCACCAGTGCTGGGTTTAAAAAAATTTTGGAACCTCTTCTGTAGGTGTGGCCTGCTTTCCGGGTCCACTGGTGGAACCTCTTCTAAATGTTCAGTAGATTTGACGAACCGTTTCTACCGAATAGGTGCGAACTGGTAGGAACCCACCTCTGGGTGAGATTCTACTGGTTCAGACCAGTTTGGGCAAACTGGTAGCTCCGACTATCAGCTAGGAGCAAACTGGTTCACTCTGACTTTCAGCTGGACCCACCTGCCTGCCCCTGAGCTATACTCACCTACATGCCCTTTTTTGAAGCCCAGCTGATAAGTGTGACAGAGTTTTCCTCCTCAGCAGTAATGCGGAAGGTGATTTCTCTGTAAACTGTGCACACACACGCAACGCATGTCGGGCGCGTGTGCTCAGCGAACCGGTTGTTAAACCGGTAGGATCCCACCTCTGGAGATAACCAACCGTTTCTGTAATTTATCAAGAAAATTACATAGAAATTATGTGTCCATGCAGTCACCAAAGCAAAGCTCAACCCAAGGGAGTCCCTTATTTTCTAGAATGCTGGGGCGGGGGTGGGGGTGTTGTTGTTGCATGTGGCTGGTTTTAAATGCTTTTGTTTATGGGTATTTCCCCCTCTGCCCCCCACTGTTTATCAATGTATATTGCAGGCCACCTAGTGTTATTTGGGAGTGGATAGTCAATACATTTGTGAAATAATTCCCTAAAGGCATTAAAAGGATAAACTTGGAGAACCATAGTTTGTAGGCCTCCTGCTGAGCGTTTGGCATTCCACAGTCCATTTTGCAGAAACTGGCAGTGGCGAGAGAGTGCACCCTGGCCAGTTCTTCCATCATTTGCTTGATTCCTGTGCTTTGGCTCTTTATCAAGTATTTATAGCACAGCTTTGCTTTGCACTGATGGAAGCTGGCAGGCCTTTGCACACAGGTGCCGTTTTCCTGATTAAAGATGAAGGAAAGGTTCTGGCAAGAGACGAGAGGGAAAAGAAACCTTTTCAAAAAAAAATATTCTCCGTCGCAATTAAAATTTAGGGTAGCCAAAATATAACAGAGCAAGAACAGGGCATGCTAGGATGGTAATAGAAGCTAGGCTAGCTTCTGCCTTGATCTCGGTTTGGGGGCAAGGCACTCTTAATGGGGAAAAGAAAAGAGGAACATCGATGATTGAAGCTGGCAACCTTGCTAGTAGTTAACATTTAGACAAGAGGGCTTACAACAGGCCTGTCCTAATCAGGTATAGAAATAGAAAAATCTCTGTAGCTCGTTTCTGTTCAAAATGATTGGTAAGGAATGCCAACATGCTGTTAAAATAAAACTAGTTATACCAAATAAAGCAATATAGGTAGCCCTCACTTAATGACTAGGGTTTTTTTTTTACACACACACACACAAAAACATTGTAAATGGTCACATATGCACCCTGAAGTCACATGAGTGCATATCAGGCAGGTCAACTTTAAGACCAGTCATGGCATCCCATGATGACACAACTGTGATTCACAGTTTGAATCAGATCCAAGCCACACAAAAAAAAAATCAATTCAAATGAATGAGTTCACTTAATGACCATGGCATTGATTGAATCCACTTGGTTCAATGAGCCTTGTTATATTAGTTTCCAACTGCAACATAAAACCTTTTATGCTGTATTTTCATCGGATTGGAATTTCAGACTGGGATGTTGGGACTGGGGGCTAAAATAAATGAAGAATAGTTACAGTGATAGGGTATGTCTAGTTTAATGAAAGGAAGGGTTAGGGTTAGGATTAGGGTTAGGGTTAGGGGTGGCATAATAGCAGTGATCCAATATTCGAGGGGCTGCCACAAAGAAGAAGGAGGGGGGGTCAAGTACCAGAAGGCAAGGCAAGAAACTATGGATAGAATTAATTAAGGAGATAAGTAATTTAGAACTAAGGAGAAATTTCCTGACAATGAGAACAATTAACCAGTGGAATGGCTTGCAACGAGAAGCTGTGGGTGCTCCATCACTAGAGGCTTTTAAGAAGAGACTGGACAGCCACTTGGGTCTCCTGCTTGTACAGAGAGTTGGACTAGAAGCCCTCCAAAGTCCTTCCCAACTCTGTAATCCTGTAATTCTCTTAACTGCCATTTTGTCTCCAATTTTCCATTTGTGGCAAAGGTTGTTGAGATAATGATATGCGAGCAAATATGGAGCCTGCTAGATAAAGCTGGTTACCTGGACTTCTTGATATGTGTGTGTGTGTGTGTGTGTGTGTGTGTGTACAAGAGTATAAAGTTTATGCTCTTGTACACACACATACAGACACACACATAAACACACACAATATGAGTTTTCATTGTCTTCTAGTCTAGCTTTTACAAAAGCAGAGTTGGAAGGGGCCTTGGAGGTCTTCTAGTCCAACCCCCTGCTTAGGCAGGAAACCCTATACCATTTTAGGCAAATAGCTGTACTACATCTTCTTAAAGACTTCCAGTGTTGGGGCATTCACAACTTCTGGAGGCAAGCTGTTCCACTGATTAATTGTTCTAACTGTCAGGAAATTTCTCCTCAGTTCTAGGTTGCTTTTCTCCTTGATTGTTTTCCACCCATTGCTTCTTGTTCTGCCCTCAGGTGCTTTGGAGAATAGTTTGACTCCCCCTTCTTTGTGGCAACCCCTGAAATATTGGAACAGTGCTATCATGTCTCCCCTAGTCCTTCTTTCTATTAAACTAGACATACCCAGTTCCTGCAACCGTTCTTCATATGTTTTAGTCTCCAGTCCCCTAATCATCTTTGTTACTCTTCTCTGCACTCTATCTGTCAAAGAATGCAATAAGATTAGTCTGGCATGATCTGTTTTTTACAAACCCATGTTGGCTTTTGGCTATTACTTTGTTTGCTTATAGGTGTTCGCTAATTCGTTGCTTGATTATCTTTTCCAGAATCTTTCCTGGTATTGAGGTCAGGCTGATAGGTGTGATAGGTCTGTCGTTTCCTGGATCTATTTTTCCCCCTTTTTTGAAGATGGGAACCACATCAGCTCTTTTCCAGTCCTCTGGAAGTTCCCCGTGCTCCAGGATATCTGAAAGATATAGTTCAGTGGTTCTGAGATCTCGTCTGCCAATTCCTTCAGAACCCTGCGGTGTAATCCATCCGATCCTGGTGATTTGAACTCGTCTAGGGTAGTCAGGTGCTCACTTATCATTTTCTTCCTTATTTCAACTTGTGTTCCTAATCTGATTTTTGTGGTGCTGTTTTTGACAGGTTGGACTGTTTTATCCCTTTGTGTAAAGACAGATGCAAAAAATGAGTTAAATAGTTCTGCTTTCTCCCTATTGATTGTCATCTTCTTGCCACTTTCTCCCGGCAATGAACCAATTGTTTCCTTAATCTTTTTCTTGTTTTTAACATGTTGGAATAAGCTTTCTTTTGTTATTTTTTACTTTTGTGGCAAGCCTTTCTTCATTGTGAGCCTTAGCTTTCCTCACTTCATTTTTACAGGCTAGGGCTATTTGCTGATATTCTGCCTTAGTTATGTCCCCCTCTTTCCACTTTTTATACTTAACTTTTTTGTCTTTCAATTTGTCAGAGAGTTCTTTATGCAGCCATGCTGGTTTCTTTTGGGAGTTGTTATTTTTCTTCTTCTTTGGTATTGTGCTAGACTGTGCTTTTATAATCTCATTTTTCAAAATTTCCCAAGCTTCTTGAGTTGTTTTCCCTTTGAGGATTCTCATCCATGGAATTCTTCCCAAGCTCTCTCTAAGTTTATTATATAGCTGATCGGAAAGAACTGAGATTTTAGTCTCCTGGCATTAACATGTCCAACTCTGCTAGCTCCAGGAATTTTATTTCTGTGTTTTTTTACAGGAGAACAATTACATTAAGTACACATTTCCGAAAGAATTTGCTCCTATCTCCAAAATCAAAGTACTAGGGTTGCTGGTTATACTAGCACAAGCTAAAATAGGTCTGCAGGAAATCAAGCTGCTGGGCTGGAGCATGGCTTTATTCTACAGTGAAACACTTTTGAGTCAATTCCTTAAAAATGTTGTGGAGCACACATATATTTATGAATATAGTTCTTCTCTGGAACTTTTTTCCTCAATCAGTTGATTGCCAGTTGAAGCTCCCATGCGACCCATGAAAAGAAGCAACTACTTTAAAGGCAGCCACAATGAAAACATCATTTTGCAATCAGATCTGAAACACTCCACCTTCTAATTGTTCACCAGGTCAAAACATTTCTGAAGTTCATAAAAATATTTAAAAAGGGGGCATGTGGGGAGAATACTATGCTATTTCTGCCAGTTGCAGTTCAAGGCAGAAGAGGAAATGTTGAGATAACATAAAGATGACAAGAGTTGGGGGAGGAGGAAGAAAAAATAAGAAAATAACATAGTTGGAAAGGACCTTGGAGGTCTTCTGTTTATGTTTATGTTTATGTTTATTTCATTTGTATGATGCCCTTTTCCCCCGAGGGGGACTCAGGGTGGCTCACAACTCAAAACAAGGGAAGGGGGGATACAAACAATTTGACAACAACACAAAACAATACATAATTTAAAAGCAGAACAATCATACCATTCGAGATAGGGGCATGGTTCTTTAGCCCCAGGCCTGTCGGAACAGCCAGGTTTTAAGGGCTTTGTGGAAGGCCTGGAGGGTGGTGAGGGTGCGAATCTCCACGGGGAGTTCATTCCAGAGGGTCGGAGCAGCCACAGAGAAGGCTCTCCTCCGGGTAGTCCAACTTCCTGCTTAAGCAGGAAAGTCCAACTTCTAGTCCAACTTCCTGCTTAAGCAGGAAACATTATACCATTTCAGACAAATAGTTGTCCAATCTCTTTTTTAAAAACTCCAATGTTGGAGGACCCATAACTTCTGGAGGCCAATCATCCCACTGATTAATTGTTCTAACTTTCAAGAAATTTCTCCTTAGTTCTTGGTTGGTCCTCTCCTTGATTAGTTTCCATCCAATGCTTCTTGTCCCGCCATCAGGTGCTTTGGAGAATAGGTTAACTTCCCTCCTTCCCTATCATGTCATCCCTTGTCCTTCTTTTCATTAAACTGACATACCCAATTCCTGCAAAACAGGATATGCAGATGAAAATGCGAGGGTTCTGAGATTATCTTGCCCATCTTTCAAATCTGTCAGCATTGCCAGGCTTCCTATTTAGCTTATTTTATGTTATGATGACAAAAGAAGACAATAGTCTTTTGTCTATCCAATGACATTTTTGCAAAGTAGGCATGATATTTCAATACTATGGTAAACTGTTCCCTCCCCTTTGTTTCCTCTGATTCTAGGGTAGAAAAGTCTCCAAGATATGAAATGATAAAGTGCCTGGGCATAAGAAGCTAATCATGCATAGTTCTGTTAGATGAAATGTCCTTCTGGGTTCAGTTCCAAGTGGGGAAAAAGACACTGGAAACATGGAGGCTGTTTGGAAAGATGATTTAATGGTGGACAGGATCACATGGCTTGGAGCTCCTGAGCAGAAAAAGGGTCGAGGTGCTGAGAGTGCCTGAGTTTTATACCTTCTGTTGGGCACCACCTCTCTGTTTCCTGTTCCTGTGTAAGAAATGTATCCCATTGGCTGTCAGACTCCCAGGGGGTGGGGGTCTTAGCTTAGCTATCTCCAAGGCTTGCTTGAGCCTTTCTGGCTGATGTAATCTTCCCAGGTGCCATGTGGTGAGATGGGTAGAAGGCTAATCCTACCTTTGTTATGTAGAATAGACTGGTTCAGGCCTTAACGGCCCATTGAGGCCCATACAATCAAAAATGGATTAGGATCCAGAAGAATGATCGGGAATAATTATATCAGTGGTGGTATTTAGCAGGTTCTGACCAGTTCTGGAGAACCAGTAGTGGGAATTTTGAGTAGTTCGGAGAACCAGTAAATATCACCTCTGACTGGCTCCACCCCATCTATTCTCTGCCTCCCGAGTCCCAGCTGATTGGGAGGAAATGGGGATTTTGCAGTAACCTTCCCCTGGACTGGGGAGGGAAGGGAGATTTTACAGTATCCTTCCCCTGCCATGTCCACCAAGCCACACCATGCCCACCAACCCTTGCCCAACATGTATGTATTTGTGTATGGGGCAATGGTGGGATTCAAATAATTTAACAACCGGTTCTCTGCCCTAATGACCATCTGGGTAGGTGGGGCTCGAAAGTCATGTGACTGGATGGGCGTGGCCAACTCAAGGTCACTCAGGTTGATGGGCGCTTCGCCTTAGGTGTTATAATGTAGTAAGGGTTAATTGGAGAGGCAGTTTCTGTAAGCAGGTCAATAAAGATTAGGCTAGAAACAACACTAGAATGTTTCCTTCCTGTCTTCTTTACAGGATTAACCCTGTAAAGTGGAAAAAAACCAACAGGAGTTTTCTTCCAACAACCAGTTCTCTGAACTACTTAGAAAGTTACCAACCGGTTCTCCCGAATAGGTGCGAACTGGCTGAATCCCACCACTGGTATGGGGGTTGAGTGGTGCTTTGCTTTATCTTGCTCAGTGGAGCTGTGCATCTCTTGGCCAACTAGAACTTAGATGTGTGGCAATTTTCTTACCAGACACTTTTTTTTTTGTATATTCACAAAATGTGTTGAGTGATAGATCACAGGATGGCTACCGAGGTGATGATGGGTTTGGAAAACAAGCCTTATGAGGAACAGTCAAAGCAACTGAGTATTTAGACAACAGAAGAAAAAGTGAGAAGAGATATAATAGCAGCCTTGAAGAATTATCACTTAGAAGGAGTGGTTGGTTAAAACTCCATGGAAGTAGATTCCAAACAGATGTCAGGATTGACTTCTTGAATGGACAACCTGCGCAGCAGAACAGGTTGCCACAATTCTCCATTATTAGGAGTTTTCAAACAGAGGTACGATGATTGTCTGTCAAAGTTACTACAATTGAGTGGGTGGGTGACCTTTAATGTCATGTCCTACTATCTGTTTTTGTTGTGAGTGAAAGACAGAAAGTACTACAACTTTGACAGCAAACTCGGTGAAAAATGTATCCATGGCAAGATAGCCTGGGCTCAGTTTCTTCACTCTTGTTAAACTGGATGTTTTATATTTTTATCAAATGGAAATCAATTGAGTTTAAGGATTGCACGGACAGCACCAGCTAAACTGTGATTGATGGGCTCTGGCTGTCTATTAGTGAATGGGCACAATGGAGAAAGTCAACAGTTACTTCCAACCATCTTGTACAATGCCCATAACTCCCTTTTCAAAAGGCTCAATCACTTAAGTGCAAATTAGACATGTCAAGCAGAAAAGTGGGGGAGAAAGGAAAGAAGATTCCCTGCAGCTATAAAGCTGCATAAATTTGCTACCTTTATTTACGAGGGTGCCTTCCATCAATAATGCTAATAGCTTGATTTACAGCCAGCTTTGTGGCTCGCAGGGTTGATAAATCAGAGAGCTTAAGGAGCTTTTTGCCAGTGAGCTTTTCTTAAGGGCAGAACTAAGAAATGCAGGTTGCCAAGATTTGATTTCCACTTCAGTTTCATTTTGCTGCTTTCATTCTAATCCATCTGAGGAATCGGAAATTGGGAGAGAGAGAAGCAAATGCAATTAAGCGCAAAAACTGAAAACAATAGATGGATTCTTTTGCTCTCATCTAACAGCTCCATTAGGGAGATTATATTTTTTTCCCCCTTCTTCCCGGCACATAATTGTTCATTCTTGTTTCCTCAAAAAGAATGTGTTAAAAATGAAAAAGGACAAGCTTGGTCCTAAATTGTTCTGTATGGATCTATCACAATTAAGGATTTTGGGGTGATACATATACATACATATACATATACATATACATATACATATACATATACATATACATATACATATACATATACATATACATATACATATACATATATACACACACACACACACACACACACACACACACACACACACACACACACACACACACACACACACACATATATATATATATATATATATATATATATATATATATATATATATATATATATATATAGCTACTCAGGGAGACCAGTGAATTTCTCCCAAGCTTCAGCTACAAGGACAAATCCTGTATAACTTCTGGAGCTTACTGGAAATTCATGTGAATGCTCAGAACTCCATCATATCACTAAGGTGGTTACAACCAACCCAAGGAATGCAGAATAATTGGAAAGGGCTAATCATAAAGCAATTTTGAATTAAGATTAATTTTGGAAAAGGTCCTAGAAGTCAATGGCATGCTAATAAAGCACTGCATTAGAGAATCAAATAAAGACTTTAATTAAGGGTTTTTAAAAACCTTAAATATTCTTAGCTTCTGAATAAATTCAATATTTAACCAGACTAAACTTTCTTTAGAGCTCAGATTGCCAATTCCCGCAAAAGCAATCCTACAGGGGAAAGGAAACATTTTTTTTTAAAAAAAGGGGAGAGCAGTCTTGGAAAAATGATGTTGATCCCAATCCCAAGCTTCCATATTCTATTGAGAATGGAAAAAATTAAGAGGGTGGTTCTACATTTGTATTCCAATTCTTCAGTGTTTTAGATGTGCTGAACTTCACCTTTGATGCTATAACGCCAGATGATCTAGTGCAGGAGTCCCCAACCTTTTTGATTCCATGGACAGTGGCAGTGGTGGCTTCAGTGGTTTTGGCAGTGGTGGTGGGGAAATGGTTTTACACATGTTAACTTAAACTCTGTGTACGCCCCAATGAAGCTTTGCATGCTCACCAGGCACTTTGGCGGACTGGTTTCCAATGGGCCATAGCCTGGTAATGTTCCATAGTTTGGTTTGGGGACCCCAGATCTAGTCATATGATCACAGCACTGGTGGGTGTCCTTTATCCAGTTTATACTTTACTGTGGCACAACAGAGTTCCCTGAAGCAACTGATCCCATGCTGAAAGACCTGAAGAAATATATTTCATTTTTCTGATACTAAAAAGAAAAAAGGTCTCCCATGTAATCCTGTTTATTGGACCACTTGGCTTGTGCTGTTAAAGTAACAATCAGTTTCTCCAAAGAATTGACTTCCAGTTATTTCCATATTTTATATAAAGGAAGGAAGCGAGGGAGGGAGGGAGGGAAGGAGGAAAAGAGGGAGAGAGGGAGGCTCTTTTATATGGTTGTCAGCTACCCATAATTGCCTTGTGATGAGATGGGTGGCAAACAAATTTAATAAATAAATAAAATATATTCCTAACAAATGAAAGTAAAGAAACTGAGACCTTTTAATTCTATTGGTTGTAATGACCAAATTAATATTGAGCTGGTACCTTTTCAAATACTCAAGCTTAAGCTTTAGGTTTTTAAACAGCTGAAACCAACACTTTAAACTGTGCATAAGAAAGGTCTAAGCAAACAGAAAAAAAGTTTTTAGCATATTGTAACTGTTAAGGTACTTTAAACTGTCTCACATGCAGTCTCCATAGCCAGTCTTCCCTTCTTCCCTCTTTACAGATTATCCCAGTTTAAACACTATATCCACCCAGGTCATTTATGCATCTGATTTTTGGCCATGAGGGATTAACAGGGCACTCTTACAATCTCTGTTTTCAACAATGCTAGATTGGGAAGTCAGAACAATAGACAATGATAATTCAGGGTCACCAGGAGTTTAGTTGGACTTGAAGGACCTTTACATGGAACCACTTAATATCATACTTAGATTTCTTAATGATAACAATACAGTTACCAAAATAGCAGAGCTATGTACAAGTCACATAGAAAATATTAAAAGTGTAGGATTATTCTGATAAATGCTCAGTTGTGAGAATGTGAGAAGATTTGATAGCAATGTACACACAGCAAGGATTAAAATACAGGATTAAAAATGCAAGTGAAAAGAAGGACTAGAGGTTTCATGATAGCAGTGTTCCAATATCTGAGGGGCTACCAACAAGAAGAGGAAGTCAAGGCTATTCTCTAAAGCAAGTAGCAATGGATGGAAACTAAATCAAGGGGAGAAACAAGGTAGAAGTAAGGAGAAAGTTTCTGACAGTGGGAACAATAAACCAGTGAAAGAGCTTTTCTCCAGAGGTTGTGGGTGTAACATCATGGAAGGCTTTTAAAAAGAGAGTGGATATCATTTGTTTGAAATGGTGTAAAGAGGAGGGGGTTGGACTGGAAGACCTCTAAGGTCTTTCCAACTCTGTTATTCTGTTACAGCTTCTAGCAGCAAGCCATGAGATTGTTAACAAGGATGTAATGACCCTAAAGTATATAATTATTTATACGTATGTTAAAGAGCAGAAGGCAATATCAAGATAATTTGGCAGGTAGAATTGTTTATGTGAAGAATGGGGAAGCAAATCAATATTGAGTCTCCAAGTAAATATATTAAATGGATGGCAGATTTGAAGAAATTCATTTGAGCTTTCAAACCAGCCAGAGAATGTGTGGCTGGATTAAGTTTGGAATTGGTTTAAGCAATATTTGAATAATACCTAAGAATTATGGAAGTAATTATTGTCTGTTTCAGAAAGATGCTTAATTGGAAAGGGGCCTGAGATCTCCAGTATGCAAATATCCCCCCTCACACATACACACACACACACACACACACACACACACTGGGCTTATTTAGGAGATGACTTCATTAGCCTTAAAGCTGGTATAAATGTATAGTTTATTCTTGGCAATAATGGGATGGAATGTATTAAAACAGGGCAAGGCAAAATGGGTGGATCCAGCCCATGCGGACAGTCTGGAAATAGCAAAGGATTGTCCCACAGTGCCTCTGCTAGCAAAAATGGGGCTTGGGTAGGACCACCACCCCCACAACCACTTTTAGCCTCTGGAGTGGTCCAGTAGCAATAGCAATATAGCAGTTAGACTTATATACCACTTCAGAGGGCTTTCAGCTCTCTCTAAGCGGTTTACAGAGTCAGCATATCGTCCCCAACAACAATCCGGGTCCTCATTTTACCCACCTCGGAAGGATGGAAGGCTGAGTCAACCCGGAGCCGGTGAGATTTGAACAGCCGAACTGCAGAACTGCAGTCAGCTGAAGTAGCCTGCAGTGCTGCATTTAACCACTGCGCCACCTCGGCTTAGGCCTTCCAGGCCCAAAATGAAGCCTCCGGTGAAGTGGTGGGTTCTGGGTGGTACAGCCCTGTTGTGTCCAGGCTCCGAAGATGTGACGCCGTAAGCCATGGTGATTGGCTGAAGGTGTGTCAGCCGGAGTGGGAAAATAAAGACAGTTCATTGGCTGCCCGTTTGACAGCTGGGGTATAAAAGAGCTGTCAAATGGGCGGCGCGTTCCTTGCCGGTTCAGAGTTGTTGTTGCTTGTTACTTGTTACATTAAAAAACAAGTTGCATTAGATCCGTGTTGCTTCTGTCCTGTACCCTCCATCACCCTTTAGTATGGCCCAGTATGGCTGTACCGGCAGTATCCAGGAGCAGCGACCACCATACTGGTACGGTGACTCATTTGGCCCACCCGTGTTCCTTAGCTGTTTTTGAAGCAATCGGGACAATTGTGCACACATGCACAGCACAACATCCGCCGAGCAGTTGGGTGTCACAAGGCAGTGGTGTGCACATGTGTGCACAGTGAGCGTGCTCAACTAGGACGCCCAGCCCCATGCGCAGTGTACCGATTGCGACAGTGTCCGGAACCCACCACTGATCCGGAGTACTGCAGAAGGCCGTTCTTGACTCAGAAGGTTATAAAAAGGAGGAAAAGTAAAATATTTTACCTTTCAGGCTTGCAGGATTCTGCTACAAGCCTATGTCAATAGTTTATAGTTCTAGTCTTCCTATGGAGTCAGTTTCTTGATCTGGTCTCTGTCTCTCTGTCTCTGTCTCTGTCTCTGTCTCTGTCTCTGTCTCTCTCTCTCTCTCTCTCTCTCTCTCTCTCTCTCTCTCTCTCTCATAAGGTGATCAAGTAGATCAAGTAAGTATTGAAAAAGCAAAATCACAGAAATTTATGCTTCCCTATTTTTATAAGTTTATCAAACCATGACTCCAGAGGTGTGATTCCATGTCATGCTCACATACCCACATATCCATCTGGCCCTCCATAGTCAAACCCAATCCTGATGTGGCCCTCAATGAAATTAAGTTTGACACTCCTGTATTGAAACAGCAACAATAGCAAAATAGCTTGAAAAGGGAAGTTCTCTCATTTTATGAACTTCTGGCAAGTGCCTGATAAGGCACTTATCCTATCCTTGGAGGGTTACAAATTGCAAAGAATTGCAAAAATTATAAAGAAGTTTCTTCATCTCTGACTGGATGTTGGGGATGGAAGGATTTGTCTGCAAGGAGTATAAATCCTCCAATTCTCCACCAACCTGTCAGACCGGAAGAAGCTTCTTGGATGAGAAGCAAAACACCTTCAAAGAAAAAAAACAGAAAGTCCAGTTGCCGCTTGAAAAAAAGCATCTTTGGGACTATCAGCAGTTATATTTTCTTCCACTTCAAATCACAAAGCAACCTGAAAATCACCATCAGGAGAAACGTGAAGAAAATTCTCAAGCATCCTAAGAATAAGATACAAAAATATGGTTTACAGGAAGTGAATGCTTAAAGACGGCATAGCAGATTCTGACACACCATTACATGGAAGGTCCGGAATCAAAACATCTAAAGCAGGGGTGTCAAACTCGATTTCATTTAGGGCCGCATCAGGATTGTGTTTGATCTAGGGGGTCCTGGGGGGGCATGACCAGGTAGGTATGGCTAGCTCAATGTTACTCATCAAGGCTCCAATTTTGGCTGTGATGGCTTCCTGGAGCCCTCAGCCAGCAAAAAAGGAGCCCGGGGAGGCCCCATGTGGCCTCCCTGGGCCCCATTTTCACTGGCCAACGTTGCAGGATACAGGAGGCCATCATGGCTGAAAACGGGGCCTGGCGGGCTGCGCACAGTTTCCCCAAACTCCATTTTCACTGGCAGAGGCACCATGGGCCAGTCTTTCTATCAGTGTTCCAAATAGCATCCAAAATTAAATCAGAGCCCAAGGCAAAGTATTGCTCAAAGTTCCAATTTATTAAGAGAGCCATGTTGGCACATCCAAAAGAAAAGATGTCTACAGGTCTGACTCCTTCACTGTTTCCAGGGCAGGCCTGCAGGTCAGATCTAAGCACCCCTTGGGCCGGATACAGTCCATGGACCTTGAGTTTGACACCCCTGATCTAAAGCAATGTTTGGGTCCTTTCTAGAGTTAGATTCCATGTCTTTTTCTAAATGACTGTACTATCCAAAGTGAAACATATGGTGTTTAGGGATCAGGTGAAAATCAGTTTGAAGAAGTCACTCCCTTGAGAGGGTAGCCTGCCTCCATCTGTGCTAACTTTTTTGGTGCCAAAAAATGTTCTATTTTTCCTAAGCTTTTAATTCAGCTTTCCCAAACCATATTGAAGGAAGCCGCTTTAATGCTTAAACTATGATGATTTTATCGCTGGTTGTTTTTTCTTAATCTGCTGAGGTTTTTGTTTTTTTACCCCAATCTGCTGTGTTATACTTTTTTAAAAAAAAAAAACATGTCATGATCATTTTATATTGATTGTTTTCTATTGTGTTTTCTATTGTGCAAAGCTGCCTTGTGAATATTTATTGAGGAACAGAATGCATGACTGAAAAACAAAAGAACAAAAATAAATGCTGGTTTTATCAACAGAGTTACAATTACACTTGAATGCAAAGCACATTTGGGAGTGAAGAATGGAACAAGAAAAGAAAACAGGAACCTCCAAGGTATTCCATCAATGGCATAAGTGTTTCCTTACTCATATTGACACTGTGGACCTGAGTTTCATTATAGTCCTGGCCGGTTAACAAAATGTACTGCCTTTATTACTTGCACAGGGTAAAATATTCTGTGGACATTAATTGGAATTGGCTGATGAATAGCCAACAGCATGTATTTTGGTCTCTCTTTCTATGATACAGACAATTTCAAGAAAAGAAGAAAGGGGTGGGAGGGGAAGGGAAGGATAGGATAGGACAGAATAGAATAATAGAGTTTGAAGGGACCTTGAAGGTGTTCTAGTCCAACCCCCTGCTTAGGCAGGAAACCCTACACCACTTCAGAAAAATGGTTATCCAACATCTTCTTAAAGACTTCCAGTGTTGGGGCATTCACAACTTCTGGAAGCAAGCTGTTCCACTGATTAATTATTCTAACTGTCAGGAAATTTCTCCTTAGTTCTAAGTTGCTTCTCTCCTTGATTAGTTTCTACCCATTGCTTCTTGTTCTGCCCTCAGCTGCCTTGGAGAATAGTTTGTGGCAACCCCTGAGATATTGGAACACTGCTATCATGTCTCCCCTTGTGAAGTACCCGTGGTTCGCCCATGAGGCCAATGTTGAGAAAAGACACGGACACAAGCTTTCTCGGGATGAGGCGACCCAGATTGGGGTCTGGGAGCCCCTTTTATTGAGATAGGACAAAGGCAGGAGGAGCGATCAGCATGTGATTTAAGACAGCCTGTCAAACTACAATTGCTAATCTACTGCTCAGGGAAGTTCTGTCTATATATGGTCAAATCCTGTTCAGGATGTTTTATCTTTTGGGACTTGTTTTTTCCTGTGTGGTTCAGCATGGCTGCGCATGCCCTGTTATGCACTGGGCCATGGGTGACCACCACACCTACACAAGGAGTTATATGACAACACCCCTAGTCCTTCTTTTCATTAAACTAGACATACCCAGTTCCTGCAACTGTTCTTCATATGTTTTAGCCTCCAGTCAGGACAGGACAGGACAGGAAAGCAAGGCCAAGGCCAAGGCCAAGGCCAAAGCCAAAGCCAAAGCCAAAGCCAAAGCCAAAGCCAAAGCCAAAGCCAAAGACAAAGCCAAAGCCAAAGCAAACAAATGTATGGGCATGTCCAAGACAGAAAGATCTCATCAGCCTGAATCAATTCACCCCAGAATGAAGGCCTTTTCATTGAAGCATAGGGACACAGTAATCTACCAGATTGGTCCAGCACATGTTAGTAAATTCAGTTAATCCTAAACCTATGACCAAAATTGGGACCAGAATCTCCATTGCTAACAAGGCAATTGTTAAGCACACAATTTTACCTTTTTTTGCCAGGGTTATAAGTGAAACCCTATAGCTGTTAAGTGGTCATGCAATTGTTAACCAAATCTGGCTTCCCCATTGACTTTGCTTTTCTGAAGGTGGCTGGGAAAATTGCAAGTGGCAATCACGTGCTCCCACAATGCTTTGACTGTAATAAATACACGCCCGTTGCCAAGTACTTGAATTATGATTACATGAACATGGGGCATCATGGGGATGCACCAATGATTGTAAGTGCAGAACCAAGTTGTAAGTCACTTTTTTCCCCAATGCTGCTGTAACTTTGAACAATCACTAAAGGAATGGTTGTAGGTCGAGACTTACCTGTAGACATCTCCCATCTTCCAGTTCAGAATGGACAGAGCGTGACTAGCCCAAATTCAGATAGCCAGATTCCCTGCTGAAGAGAGGAATACAAGCAGGCTCCCCATTCCTTATATCACATTGGTTCTCACTCATTTTTCATATACATATAGCTATGAATGTGTGCGTATACCTATGTGCCTTTGTGTGTAGTAACCGATAGACAACAGGAAATGGAGCTTATAATGCGGTGTGCATTGATCTGTATGCATTGAATCAATAAGTTTGCATCTGTGTACTCATACACACATGCAGTTGCATTTAACTGTGCTTCCCATTTCTTCTAGAGAGGAATTGATACAATTGTTGAGTGTGGCACTTTGTAATTGTGTGACTCTCCAAGGGTCAATTGGCAAGATGTCTGTTAACAAAAGAAGGCAAAGAGAAATCAAATGTCAGGTCTATAATGTCTTTTACTTGCTAGAAAAAGAGGAGGCGAGTCTCGTTTTGCTGGAAATGCTGACTCCCTCCAACATTTAGCAAAACATTTTAAGATGCAGAGAGATCCAATAATATAATAATTTTAAGTGCATTGAAACCTCTAGTGAGGATAGACGGAAGCCTAGTGACAGCCTCCCTCCCTTAAATGACATGATAAACTTTGATCTTTACATTTCCCAGAACTGTCTGATGAAATATTCTGAAGAACCCAGAAACCTGCTCCAATTGTTGTGTTGCAAAAAAATGATAGGTTCTACTAAAGGTATTGTCTCAACCAGAAACAACCAGTTGACCTTGTCTGGGCTTAGAAACTATAGAAAGTGTATGGCAGCCTAGAAACATTAAACAAGTAAGTTTTGTCTGTTGTTAAAAATATGTTTATACTTTTAATATAGAAGGGTCGCTAAGATGCTGAGCTTGTCGATCAGAAAGGTTGGCAATTCAGTGGTTCAAATCCCTGGTGCCACAGAACGGAGTGAGCTCCCGTTACTTGTCCCAGCTTCTGCCAACCTAGCAGTTTGAAAGCATGTTCAAATGCAAGTAGCAAAATACTTTTGGTGGGAAGGCAACAGTGTTCCGTGCTCCTTCGGCATTTAGTCATGACAGTCACATGACCACAGAGACATCTTCAGACAGCGCTGGCTCTTCAGCTTTGAAATAGAGATGCGCACCACCCCCTAGAGTCAGGAACGACTAGCATATATGTGTAAATGGAACCTTTACCTAATAAAGGTATTGTCTCAACCAGAAACAAACTGTTGACCTTGTCGGGTTTTAGAAACTACAGAAGGCTTGAGGCAGCCTAGAAGCATTAAAGAAACAAGTAACTTTTGTCTGTTGTTAAAAATATGGCTATATTTTTAATATGTCTACATTTTAAGTTTTAGTAAAACACAAACTTCCCTGGGAGGTCCTTGGTGCTCTTTAAGCTTGCTTGTTTGCTTACAGATATTTCATTTCTCAAGCTAGGTGACATCATCAGTTCTAGTCTAATCTAACACTAGCACTGATGATGTTACCTAGTTTGGCTAATGAAATGCTTGCAATAAGCTCAGAGAGCATTAAGGGCCCTCATTTCAACCCTGACCTGCAAATATTCTCCTTTATTGGTACAAGCTTCCTTCTTATTGTTCCTATCTTGAATTTATAGGCTGTTCTCATTCCAACTTGTGCTGCATCGATGTCATTTTTATTCTCTTCCTACTCTTTTTTTTTTGTTCCATTGAAATCAATATCCGAGTATATCTGGTTATATACAGGAACTCTTAAATCGTGAGATAATTCTTGAGCTTACATCTTTTAGCCAATTTGTTTTATTGCTTTGAATGAATCCATCTGGGCATCTGAAACAGTGATCAGCAATATGGAACCTGTTCCTTATGAATCTGTCATTTGCCCACATCGTCTCTACAAGGATTCACTAATTTATGGATCGGAATTTATGGATCGGAATTGATTGTGGACATTTTCATCATGCATCAATCTTCTGCCTATAATGTCCCAAGGGTTGGGGCAGTCTTTTGTTGACATCAAACCTTTTGCACCAAAATGTTGAGTTATTTCTGCAAGTGAGGTAGCGATATCATTTGAACAAAAAAGCAAATCAATATAAAAATGAGAATGCATGGGGGAAGGATAACCTATTTTTATCAGTCTTTCTTTGTTCATTTTTAACAAACCATTGAGGATGGATGAGAACAATTAAAGCTAATGCAAAGGAACATCCTTTGAAATAAAGCAGGGGGGATGCTCAGTGCTTGGAGATAATGTACAAAAATAACTAATATTCTCCTTATGAAACATGAGCCTTCCTTAAATAAGAAAGTCGTAATCAATGGGCTAAAATAAAATAACATAGACTAGCAAGCCAGTTTAGCTTTGCAAGGCAGAAAGTTCTGTTGTTTGGCAGTGTTTGGCCTCTGAGAAGATTTTTCTCTCTTCCTGGTAGAAGGTCATTTGGAAGTTCTATAGAAACTTTTGATGTGAATGGCTGTCAGTCATGGTGAATCTATGTTGTCTACCTTGCAAGTTTTCCGAATACCTATTGTTGGGATGGAGAAGGAAGAAGATTATTATTCTTGTGTCTTGCTTGTAAAACCTCTGGCAGCATCTGTTTGAACACTATGAAAACAAAAAGTTTGTTGTGGGAATAAATAGCCCTTGTTCTTTGGTCTAGTAACCAGTAGCAACCATGTGACTCCTCATCACTTCCTATATTCCTGTCAAGGTATAGTATGCAATATGATTTTTTTTAATTATATGCCATCAAGATGTTTTCAACTGCTAGCACAGCAACATGGATTTTCTCCATGTTAATTTATTTCTCACCCTTCCTTTCAAATTTATCACCACTATAACTGAGTGCATCTACCTTGCTGCTAGTTTTTCTTTTTCCTTCCACCTTTCCCAACATTAGAACCTTTCCCAGAGAGTAGTCTTCACTTGGTATATCCAAAATAGGGCAATTTGACCCTAGTTATTTGTGGTTCAAGTGATAACTCTGGGCAGAGTCACCTTGTAGGAGGTGACTCTTATGGGTGGCATAGAAATTTAATATAATGTAAAATAAAATAATAAAATAAATAAGTTAAAATAAATAAATTGAAATAAACCAATCATAATAAAATAAATAAATTAAAATAATAAAATAAATATAATAAAATAATAAAATAAATTAAAATAAATAAATTAAAATAAAATAAATGAAATAAATAAAATAAATGAAATAAATAAAATAAATGAAATAAATAAAATAATAAATGAAATAAATAATAAAATAAATAAAATAATAAATTAAAATAAATTAAAATAAATTAAAATAAATTAAAATAAATTAAAATAAATTAAAATAAATTAAAATAAATTAAAATAAATTGAAATAAATTAAAATAAATTAAAATAAATTAAAATAAATTAAAATAAATTAAAATAAATTAAAATAAATTAAAATAATAAATAAAATAAATAAAATAATAAACTCTGGGTTGATTTGTTCAACAATCCATCCACTTTCCTCCTTTGCTCTCTACAGTATTCTCAGGTGTATTCTCCAACATCAAAGTCAAAAAGCGTAAATACTCTTCTTGTCCTGCTTCTTTAAATTTCAACTTTCATTTCTATAGAGTGTAACCAAGGGTGAGATTCAGCTGATTTGGACTGGTTCGGGCGAACTGGTAGCTCCGATGATCAGGTGGGCCCGCCCGCCCACCCCTCCGCTTTACCCATATCCTCCTAGCTGGTTCACGTGGCAGAGCGAATTGGTGCACCTCAGCTGTGTTACTCCCCAGAAGTAACTCAGAAGATAAGTGTGTTGTTAAAACTGTGCATGTATGCAGAGCACGCCCATGAAGCACACATTCACCAAACCAGTTGTTTAACCGGCAGGATCCCACCACTAAGTGTAACAAGTAATACCATGGGTACGATGGCATTCCGCATTTTGCAGTACACCAAAGTAGAATTTTGGTAGAGTGGTTGGATAAAAAAAAATCATCCCCATATCCAAGCATGACTTTGAATGAAAACAAAGGGCTAACTGAGCTATAAATCAATTAGACAAAAGGAACTCTCAGGTGAGGAGAATGTTACAAAGCAGTAACAACATAGTGAAAGTATCAACCAGGAAGAATGTTAACTAGGCCATATGGGGAATAACAAATAACTCCATAAACTTTTTTTTTTTTTTTGAGAAATTAACCAACTTCAGACAGGTTTTCTTTTTTTATTTTTTTTTATTTTTAAACAAACATAAACAAACAAGACATGTAACATAAAAACATCTTCCATTATGTACAGTGTGTTGATTGGTTACAAGGTTTTTGTGCGTCCTTTCCATAGTCATCCCTTAAACTTTACCTAAAGTCACATATTGTCAATCAAGTATATTTGTATACATTATTGTTATACTTCATTTGTTTGATTATCAATATTGTTACTTCATTTTAAACAAGGTATTCTAATTATAAATTAATTTATATTATAATAATTATATCATCTTCAATATATCCAATAATAAAGTATTTTTATATCCTATTCTAAGTCATTCTATTATTTTATTATTGGTAACATTCTCTAATAATTTCCAATTCCATGTTTTTTCCATTATTAGTATCATCAATCTACAATATATATGTATACAATATATATGTATGATGGCACAGACTGGGCCTCCTCCGAACCCCATCTGCCAGTCAATGTCGACTGGCGACTACACGGAGGAGAGCCTTTTCTGTTGCAGCTCCGACCCTGTGGAACGAGCTCCCCGTCGAGATCCGTACCCTCACCACCATCCAGACCTTCCGCACAGCCCTTAAGACCTGGCTCTCCCATCAGGCCTGGGGATAGGTTCCCAATTTACCCGCCCGAGTGTTGACTGTTGAATGCAAGTTGTGTTTTATTATTTTATTCTGTTCACACATTGTTTGTCTTTTGGTATTGCACCCCCTTCCCTGTGATTGTAAGCCACCCTGAGTCCCCTCAGGGAAAAGGGTGGCCTATAAATCCTAATAAAATGTCTAAAATGTCTAAATACAATTACTATGATTAGTAAACATTCATTGAGTATAGCTATTATTACATCCTTTTTATATGAAGCATACTAAATTTAAGGTAAATTTATATTATGGTTTTTCATTACATTATCCTGAAATCATCCAATGATATTACATCTTTATATTCTATTCTATGTAAAATTGTTTATCTTTTATAAAAAGGCTTTTCAACATCATCTCCATAGTCCCGCTTGCAATTTTATATAAAATTTCATATTATCAATCTAGTATATATAAATGCATTATTATCATTGTTAATCATTTATTTGACTATAACTATTATTATTTTGTCTTATACCATAAAACTAAAGTTTAAATAAGTTTAACTTAATTTTATTGTGACATTTCATTTCATCATCCTGTATCCTTCCAGTAGTAGTGCAGTCCAATATCTCTTGCCATTTGAAAAATATATATTCTAAGTGTTTTCTTGATAAGTCTTATGTGGACTTCTCTTAGCAACTTGTTGTTCATTCCATATCTTATAGAGTCTAAACCCTCCACCTGTTCCTTCCATCAGCTTGCCTTTAGTTATCACTGGTGCTTCTGCCAAAATTACTCTCATTGTTTCTGCCAAATTTTCTCCCCTTCATCTATATTTTGAAGTCTGAGATAGAGTTCCAGTTTGTTGATTTCAGTATTTCACACATATCGTTTCCCTCCACTCTCTGTTTGCTGTCAGTGTCAACCATTTTCTTATAACTTTGTTCATACTTCTCTGCAGCGTTTTGAATTCTGTCCTCAAGTTTCATCATTGTTTTGTAAATATTCTCAACTCTTCCCTCCATTCTTTCTCTATTTTGTTCTATAATCTCAAGCCTCTTATCAATTCTCTCTGTGCTTATTATAACTTTTTGAATTTCTAGCATAATTATTTGTAATGTTAATTCCTTTTCTTCTTCATGTTGTGCCATTTTTCCAGGTTGTAAACACTGCCACTAAGACATCCAAGGCTTTTTGCTAGATTTCAAACAAATTCAGTGTAATCTTTCAAGTCAAGACTTTCTCTTTACTCCAAAAGAGCACCTGTATAAACAAAACGTACTTAATAGCCTTGCAATATCAGGTGTTGCCAAGCCTCCAGCCTCTAGGTGGCAGTGTTACTTCTTTTTTCTCTGCTTTTACCTCTCTCTTTAATCTCCAAACTCAAGAAGAGAGAGAGAGAAAAAGCTTAAAAGTTACGATCCAGCCGAGCCTTGAGAGGAAAGAGAATTTTAATCCACAAATACAAAAAATGGAGAAAAATAGAAGAAGGGAAAAAAAAACCAGTCCAATTTAAAAATAAGAGGCATTTGTAAAAATTCCATCCATAGAAAGAAACGAAGTTAAAATGAAAGAGATAACACAATAGTTTTAATCCAGGCTTAATTTGCCACTTGCTTTCTTCTGTCTTCAATTTTAATTTAACTCTAAGTCTTTTTAAGTGTTCTCTTCTCTAATAGTAATTTTTTTCTCACTATTTCCAACACACTCTCTCTCATGTTCTGCTTCCACTTCAGAGGTCTGTCCCAAACTTCTACAGCCTCAATGGCTGCTTCTCTTGTAGCCAGAAAAAAGAGCTTCTCCTGAATCGATCAGGGGCTTTGCGATGCCCCTGAGATCAGCAGGATGTGCCCTTCTCTATCACCAGCTCTACAGGATGGTTTAGGTCCAAAAAGGACTGTCCAGCAACAGAGATATTGGCAGCAATCCTGGAGCTCCAAGATTGTGTGTCATATCGTAGCGACGTCAGCCCCGTCCTCAGACAGGTTTTTTTTTTATTCTTTATTTTAACTTATGGGTCCCTTTGCTTTTGAAACTGTATCTCCCTATCTCACCTCATTACCATGTACATTAGGATACCTACACTATGTCAATCAATACATCAGAAACTAAATAATGGGCATTATAATTTGCATAAGTCTGTAAAGAGGGACCATAAGCCCTCCCTTGTCTTCTATCTCTGTAAATTAATCTGTGTCTCAGTGAAGATGGGCAGATGTTGAAACAAACACAAATGTTTTACAACATCAGTGTAAAAATATTAATAAAATACATTAAGAATAACTGAACCCAATTGATGTCAGTATTTATCAGTCTCTGGTGACATTCCTAAATGGCTAGGCCTTCAGGAGGGCTTCTAAAGCTGTAAGACTGTGATGGCTAACCTAGGGCACATCTGCCACAGGTGGCATGCAGAGCTCTCTCTGTGGGCATGAAAGCCGTTGCCCTAGCTTAGCTCCACTGCGCATGCACATGTGCTTCCTGCCTGCCAGCTGCTTTCAAGTCTCTGCCATGCATTCGTGGGGAGTGAGGCACACGCAGGAGACATGCGTGCATGCATGGGGGGCAGGGGAGTCATGTGCATGCACGGGAGTCACATGTGCATGTGCGGGGTATGGGGGAGTAGGGTGTGCATGCACATGTGCAGGGGTGGGGCACATGTGGTTGGGTCCTGCAGGCACGCATGGGGGGCAGTCCACGGGGCGGTGCATTGCATTATAAGCACACATTATTTTGGCACACGACAGAAAAAGATTAGACATCACTGCTATAAGAGAAGGACTGTCATTATTTTGTGGGTTCCAAAGAGATAGAGCTCTCAAAGAATGGACCTGCTTCTGGGACCTTCACGGTAGGCAGGGATGTTCAGCAGGCATTCTCTTCTCTTTCTCAGTATGGGCAAGTCTATTTTGGGAAGGTGATTTGAAAATCCCCCAGATCTCCAGATATATTGGACTTTATAGCTCATGACCAGCACATTGAGCTGCAATCAGCAACACATCAGTAACCGATGCAGCTCTTTAGCAGTGGTGTTACATGGCAGTAACAGAACTCCCCCTTAAGCTGATCATGTTTTAATTTAAAAATAGAAAATGAATAAGAAGCTAACAAATTAAAGCAAAGCAAAACACCAGCCGCAAGCATTTTTAATAATCACCCAGTCATTAAATACATCTCATTTATACCTCAGATCCCAAACTCTTGGTGGGGGCTTCTTTTGTCTATGTCTGGTTGGACAAAAGCTTTACCCAACACTTCATTGCTTCCACATTTTCCCCAGTATAATACTTTTGCCCGGTGAGACTGGGTTAGCCTCACCCCCGGATTCTGATTAGCTGGCCTATCCTTGTAACCAATGTTTTAAGTTGTTCAGTTCACAACTTTCTGTCTCTTTAAATCCTTACAAATTAAAGTGATGTATTGTATAGCCCTTGACTCCCTTCGGAAGGGTTTGCCCGCATTGGGGATTTTGTGCAGCTTCAGCTTGGTGGCTCCGTATTTAAATCGAGCTGCAGAGCGAAGTTGCTGCCAAGCTCCAGCCTGAACTCTAAGCAGGTTTACTGCTGAGCATCAAGCTGAGCTCACCAGCCAAGTGCCAAGCAGGGATCAAGCAGATTTGGGACACTTACTGTGATTGTTGATCCTGGCATCTGGATGCCAGCCTAGCTTATTGCCTCTTGTTGCTGAAATGATGCAGACATCACTTCCCACTTCCTTGACTGGTTGCAGCCTGTTGTTGTTGTTGTTGTTGTTGTTGTTGTTGTTGTTGTTCTTCTTCTTCTTCTTCTTCTTCTTCTTCTTCTTCTTCTTCTTCTTCTTCTTCCTCCTCCTCCTCCTCCTCCTCCTCCTCCTCCTCTCCTCCTCCTCTGTCTTGCCCTTGCCCTCCCCTTCCCCTTCCCTTTCCCTTTCCCTTTCTTCTTCTTCTTCCTCTTCCTCTCCTCCCCTCCACCCCTTTCTCCTCCTCCTCTGTCTTGCCCTTGCCCTCCCCTTCCCATTCTTCTTCTTCTTCTTCTTCTTCTTCTTCTTCTTCTTCTTCTTCTTCTTCTTCTTCTTCTTCTTCTTCTTCTTCTTCTTCTTCTTCTTCTTCCCCTTCCTCCTCTTTCTCTTCTCCTCCTCCCCTCCTCCTCCTCCTTCCCCTTCCCTTCCCCCTCTCCCCCCCCTCCTCCTCCTCCTCCTCCTCCTCCTCCTCCTCCTCCTCCTCCTCTTCCCCTCACACCCTGCTAAAAATGTGGGTAGAGCACATGTTCTTTAAAAGGCCCAAACTAGTTGTGGATGCTCTTATGCTATCAAATCCAATCAGTTGGTTAAATCATCAGCTGCTTAATCTGAACACTAGTGGGACTCAACGTTCCTTCATTAGTTTTCTCATTATTTCGACGTCCCTTTTTGGAGGAGCAGGGATTTCCTGTGTGAGGTTTTTCTGTAATTTCAATGTTGACGTTCCTGTTTTCTTTCTTGAGACAGAAGCCTAAAAATTGAAGTTTTAAGAAAACCCCCACACAGAGATCAGTGTGAGGTTAAGGTACATGGGTTAGTTTCTGAACATTTCGTTACCAAGCTAAATAACATCTTCAGCGGATGGTTTTGGGTAATGAAGAAAAAAGTTTGTGAAGCATTCCATACCAGAGGTGGGCTGCACCTACCTTAACAACCAGTTTGCTGGTTGTGAGCGCACACGTGTGCTCGTGCTCACTTTGCTTCATACATGTAGCTAATCAAATCAGGCAGCTCCAGGTGGAGCACAGAACTCATTTGGGCATGTGGGTGGGGGAACAAGACAGAAAGTTAGGTATAAATGGAAAGGATAGCACATGGACAGGTGGATGGGCCCAGCCAGTGATCATAGCTACCGGTTCGCCTGAACCAAGCCCACCATTGCTCCACACCTCATATTAATCATTTTGTGAGAGCATTTAGCATATTCTCAAATGTCCACATACCACCCCTAAACACTGGGAAACCCAGGAACAGGATTTGGCCTTATTCAACATGACTTTTGCCATGGTTTTAGATCTATGACTCCATGACATTTAATAACAATAGCATTTAAACGTATATATTTCTCCGTAGTGCTTTACAGCTCTCTCTGAGTAGTTACAATGTCAGCATATGGCCACCAACAATCGGAGCCCTCATTTTACCAACTTCGAAAGGATGGAAGGCTGAGTCCACCTTAAGCCACATCAGAAGTGAGCTCCAGGCTGTAGTTAGCCTGCAATAATGCCCAACCTCACTTTCACCAGGGCTCTTGGTAATTAAGTAATGTCTCTATTCTTTGAGAGCTATTGAAACAGGCAACTGTCACCATTATGATTCTACAATAAGTTGGAAAATGATCTTGGCTTATTTTGGTGATAAACTTTGGAATTAAATAGAATCTTTAGAATGCACAAAGGAATAAAAAAAAGAATTTGGTACTATTTGACTTATTCTTTCCCACGCCCATTTGGTCCAACAAGTGACCCTGGATAAATAGTTGGGTTGATTGTTCCATGGGGCTATTTTGTGTAAATATGAGAGTAAATGTGTGTTCATTAATGAAAAGCTGGGTTAAAACATAATAACTTATGATAGATAGTTTGGGAAATGGATGAAAAGAGAAAAACATTCTACTATTCTATTCTATGATGATTCAATCATGTTATTTATCAACTTTGTGAGTTTTATTCAATTCGATGAACTGAAATTGATAGGAACTGAGCTGATTATTAAGTCCATCACCACCAGTTTTGAATATGGGGTATCTTTGACATGGAACAAAAACATCAAGATGATGGTTGTGATGCCAAGACTGAAGCCTTACAGGTTTTTTTTTTTTACAAATATCATAGCTACATTCTTGACATTCTTAATCCCCATCCACACCAATAGAGCTCTTAATTTTGTTTCCAATATTTTTATTCATATGCTATTTTGAACTTAACATAAAACCTAACCCTACATTATGTGCCGAGCCTTTTAGCAACTTGGGAGTGAGGAAAATCGCTTTTCAAGAAATGAGCTACAATCCCAATTTTTTCACCTTTGGACTTTTCAAATCATTTCTGTAAATGCTGCCTCCAGATGGTGTGAAGATTTTCCCTGGATAGTTTTACTCAACATTGAAATCACCCAGCTAGAAGTTTTCGCCAATGTGGACAGAAACATTTAAAATATTCCTGCCTTTTGGCAGTCCCTATTGAGTGGCAAAAGGCTAGGCAATGTGGAAAAAACCATTTGAGTAATCAGAGAAATGAAAATGGTACCTTAAAATGTTATGGGTCTGAGTTGGTGAATAAGTCATAGAGTAATTTGGAAAAAAAAGTGTGAACTTAAAAGGGTTTTTTAAAATATGAGCTTACAGAGTGTCAGATACCACTGAGGATGAAAACAGGTTAATGCTTTTGTTCATTGTATTAACATTTCGATAATAATTCCTCTTCCCAGCATAATTAAATTTTCCCAAGCCTAGATATGAACTGTAACACAATTTACAACCTCCACTCCTCACGTATTATATTTGGTGAAATAATTTTCCTATTAAGGAACGTAAAGAAAGTTTGTGCTATCAGAATAAAAATGCCTGGAAATGTGCACAAATATTTGTGCAGCCTTCATAAAATACTGAAAGCTGACATGGAGACAGGTTGAAGTTACCTTAAGTTGAGGGCGGGGAGAAGAGTGAGGGAGAAAAGAGAATGAATTTGATCTTGATAATTTGACCCATCCAGAGCCAACACACCCACTGGAATGGACAGGATTTCATTGCTACCTTTCATATTTTTCTTCCTTGCTCTGATGGCTCATTGTCTTTCTCCTATAGAGAGAGTGTGATTTTGGCCTTTCCTCAAATTAAGGCCTAAGGCTTACAGGAATGAACTACATCAGCTGACCAACAAAGCAGAGGAAGCCTATGCCAGCAGTGTGTTCAATCCTATTCACAGCTTGGGTTCACCTATCATCCTATAATGCTGAATATGTCAGATCTGCCATCTTCAACTTTTACGCTTTGCTGGCATCCTGTCATAAATCTCAAGGAGGGAGAAGGGGTCAATATAATGGAGAGAACAGAGTAGAGATGAGAGGGAAGGGGGGTGGCAGGCCTTGATGGAAACCAGACGTGTGAAAACCAACATATACCAGTCTTCAAGGACACACGCTTTGGGGAAAAAATGTAAAAAATAAAAATGGGGGGGAGAGGCACACTTTCAAAATGGGTATGTCCATATAGTCATCAAGTGTTCAACTTGACCAATGGAAGGTTTTAATTTTTAAAATGTGTTGCTCTGTTTCCAATCTATATTTTCTTATTTACTTAGTGCAACATCAAGCCATGTCACTTGCCTAAATATTTGGTGCACAGAATCCCAGTGATTCCTTCTTATCATTTGCTGCCCCTCAAACTCCTTTTTGCATTTTTATTACGCATTTTAAAGAAGATGTATACATACATAAAAAGGGGAAAACGTACAAACGAATAAACAAGGAATTCCAAAATGTCATGAAAATCATGATTACCAAGTATATCATTAATAATAAATATGCTGATATGTTATATAATTGTAATGATTTAGATTGCTATTGAGTGCTAAGATAAGCTTGGATGCCCAGAACCATGGTTAAATCCCCAAATGAGAGTATAAGTGCAGTAAACTCAATCAATGTTACTGATTTAAATAGCTACAAAACTGAAATATAGGTTCTATGCATGGGGAAACTCAGATTTTGAATGTGGTACATGTTAAAGTTGTGAATAGTTTCCCATTTGAGTTGAATAACAGAATAACAGAGTTGGAAGGGTCCTTCTAGTCCAAACCCCTGCTCAGGCAGGAAACCCTATACCATTTCAGACAAATGCTTTGTCAGGGTTCCAAGTAACACCCCCAAAGAAAGAGGACTCTGAGGCTTGAGTTTCCTCAAAGTTGCATTTTATTAGAGATGTCACATTGGCACATCTGGGAAAATCCGAATCTGAAAATTTCCAGGTTTTCCCCACCCAAGCAAAAGTCAAAGTCTGCCTAGCAGCCACATGTCCATCACATGGTCCAATCAGACACCATCCCGATGAAATGCTTCCCAGTCACTCCATTCCAGGTGCAGGGCAAAATGTCCTTGACTCTCTGAGAAAGGAATGTTATTTTGACTATATCTCTCACACTCCATATAACCCCCCTCCCAATTTCCCACAGCATTAAATGTGGCAGGCCTGAAGGCTCAAAGCAAAAGGTGGCTTCCAGACCAGACAGGCACTGGGTTTGGATGCTTGGACAACACGGGGTTGTCCAATCTCTTCTTAAAAATCTCCAGTGATGGACCAGCCACAACTTCTGGAGGCAAGCAGTTCCACTGATTAATTGTTCTAAGGTAAAGATTTCCCTGCCCCATCGTGTGCAAATCTAGGGCATGGTGCTCATCTCAGGGTCTTGGTCAAGTGAACCAGAATTGTCCATGATCATGTAGTCAGCATGGCTGTACGCCAAAGATGATGGAATGCTATTACCTTTCCATCAGTGGTGCCAATTTATTTACTTGCATTTGCATATATTTGAACTGCTATATTGGTAGGAGCTGAGGAAAGGAATGGGAGCTCAGAGGTGAGTTTCTGCCAGTTCGGCCCGGTTCAGCTGAACTGGTAGTTTAGCAGTAGGAGGCTCTGCCCACCTGCCTGGACACTTCTGCACATGCGAATGCACGCACGAGCATGCACGAACCAGTAGTAAACCAGTTAGCAACTCACCACTGGAGCTCACCCACTGCTCAGATCTTGAACTCAGGCTGTCAGCTTTCCAGTTGACAAGCTCAGCTTCTTTAACTGATGAGCCATCATGCAGCCGATTAATTGTTCTAACTGTCAGGAAATTACTCCTTGGTTCTAGGTTGGTTCTCTCCTTGATTAGTTGCCATCCATTTGCTTTTTGATCTGTCTTCAGGTGCCTTGGAGAAATGGTTGCCTCGCAACCCACCCCCCTTTCTGGCTGTAACTCCTCTTCTGAGTTAGTGTGAGGCAACTAGAGTATCCTGCCTGTCTTACTCTTCTGAGTAAGAAGCAATAGATGGAAACTAATCAAGGAGAGAAGCAACTTAGAACTGAGGACAAATTTCCTGATAGTTAGAACAATTAATCAGTGGAACAACTTGCCTTCAGAAGTTGTGAATGTTCCAACACTGGAAGTTTTTAAGAAGATGTTGGATAACCATTTGTCTGAAGTGGTGTAGGATTTTCTGCCTAGGCAGGGGGTTAGACTAGAAGACTTCCAAGGTCCCTTCCAACCCTGCTATTCTATTCTATTCTACTCTGTTGGTTTGTGTGTTTATCTCTCCCTCGCTGCACTCCTCTGTCTCTTAACACCAATGCCAACAGCCCTAATCACATATTTTTAAAGTCCTTTGGAGCATTCAGTAGACAAACTGTTAGGACTGCTCGAGGGATTTTCCAGCAGGGATCTTTTCCATCTTTCTGCAAAGTGGCTGTGGTTGACCTTCCACACACAGTGCATGAATACTATTGCTCAGTGCCCTTTATGGATGGTGAAGAAACAAAGAGGGGGGAAAAGTATCCAGCCGAAGCATTTGCAATCAGATGCCTCCTATTCAAAAGTTCCATTTTTATTCACCGCACAACCTACATACGAAAAAAAAGGCAGTTAAACAGATTACTCAAGGAGGCTCGCAACCGGGGTCATTAAGCAAGGCGCATTCAGGTCAAGTGTGCATTGAAAAGTAGCTGCCCTGCTCTAGCAGTGGAGATAGTGAGCAGTTTCCACCATGTTGGCCTTGTACACTTGGCAGCAGGTGAAGGCATGAGAGGAATTTGATCACAGTTGTTTCTAAGTGGAGAGAGAGAGAGAGCCAAGAAAGAAGTGGCATATTTTCTGAACTGTTTATTCCCCCGCCCCAAGAATTTCTGAATACATTTTTCCCCCGTTGGACCAAACTTTTAATATCACCAACTATTAAATTCTCCTGGCAGTTTAGATTGACCAGATTTGAAACCACTGATTTATCATCAATTTATTGATTACATTTTTAGGTGGCCCATCTTACTGAGATGGCAACTCTAGGTGGCTTACAACAGGCATCCCCAACCCCTGGGCTACAGCCCGCTATTGGGTTGTGGCCAGGAGTGGTATTCACTTACCTTCCCTACTGGTTCACAAATGTGAGTGCACACCAGTGGTGGGATTCAAATTATTTAACAACCGGTTCTCTGCCCTAATGACCAGCTGGATAGGCATGGCTCAGTGATCATGTGACTGGGTGGGCATGGCGAACTCAATGTCACTCATGTCAATGGACGCTTTGCCTTAGCTGCTATAATGAAATAAAGGTTAACCAGAGAGGTAGTTTTTATAAGCAGGGCAATAAAGATTAGGCTAGAAACAACAGCAGAATGTTTCCTTCCTGCCTTCCTTACAGGATTAGCCTTGTAAAGTGGGGAAAAACAAAAGGAGATTTCTTCCAACAACTGGTTCTCTGAACTGTTTAGAAAGTTAACAACCGGTTCTCTCGGATAGGTGCGAACTGGCTGAATCCCACCACTGGTGCACACACTCCGTCTTCCGTGCAAGCACTTTGTCTAAAAAGAGGGCCTAAATGGGATGCCGTAGAGCTGGGGAGGGTGGGTGAGGCCACCCGTGACTTCCACTACCGGCAGAATACCACCTCTGGTTGTGGCCTCTCACAGGAGAGGCAGGCCAGCACATATGTGCATTTGCAGCACCATTCATATGAGCAATGGGGTGGTGTGCATGCACATGCGTGCACAGCTCCACTTGCATGAGTGGTGGGCTGGTACACATATGTATGTGTGCTGCACACCACTCACATAGGGCGGTTCCTGTCTCCCCTTTCCCAAAGCCCCAAAGGTTGGGGACTGCTATCTTACAATTTAAGTATAGTAATGATATTTGGTTGCTTGCTGCTTACTTTGGATGCATGAATACACAAGTAGGACATGATCCGAGATTTGCACGGCAAGGATCACGATGACCCTGTATGACAAGCTAAAGTGAATGTAGATTTCAAAATATATTATGTCCGGCAGGCCAATCTAAGAGTATGGAATAATGCAAATTTAGGTTTCTCTGCGCCTTTGACGCAACAAGCATTTTACAGATAAGAAATGGAAAGAAAACCAGTAAATGGTAAATTTAATGTGATGTACTATAATTTTCTCAAGGAGATGGTAAAATAAAATCAAGAGAGTATTTTACAATGGAAGGATATCCTTGTCAAAGGCTTTCCTATGTACAATTATCAGAATAATTCAAAGTGGATAAAATATTTTATGGTTTTGAACAATGTGAGACTGAGTTTGAAACAGAATTATGTGCTAACCATAAACATGTTATTAATAAAATGTATAAACTGTCAAGGCTGGAGGACATCTTTTGCCTTGGGCCTTCAGGCTTGCCACATTTATTGCTGTGGGAAACTTGGAGGTATATCGAGTGGAGTAGATATAGTCAAAATAATATTCCTTTCTCAGAGCGTCAAAGACACCTTGCCCTGCACCTGGAGTGGTGTGACTGGGAGGCATCTCCAGTTGGGACAGTGCCTGATTGGATCATGTGATGGAAATGTGGGTGCTGGGAAGGGACATGAACTTTCATTTAGGTGGGGAAAATCTGGAAACTTTCAGATTCGGGTTTTCCCAGATGTGCCAATGTGACATCTCTAATAAAATGGAACTTTGAGGAATCTCAAGCCTCAGAATCTTCTTTTATTAGGGGTGTTACTTGGAACCCTGACCTTAACCTTTGTAGAAATATGAGACAGAAGAACAACAAATGAAAGAATACATGACAAAATGGGGTAAAAACTTGGTGTACTATATTATACTATATATATAAGAAAAAATGGGAAATTATATGATTGAAAATTACCTTATGTTGTATGTACTCTTAAAGAGAATGTTTATAAAATGACATATTGTTCTAAACAAATTGCCTAGAATGAGTAAAAATACTTTGAATCTTTGCTTGAAATGTGAACAACATGAGAGGACATTTTATCATGTTTGGTGGACATGTAAAAAAGCAACAACAACAACAATAACACAAATATACACATTATTTCAGAAGATTTTAAAGATTAAACTACAACTTACACCTATTCTCCGCGAGCTGCACTGGCTACCGATCGGTCTCCGGATACGCTTCAAAGTGCTAGTCGTAACTTATAAAGCCCTTCATGGTATTGGACCTGGGTACTTGAGAGACTGCCTGCTGCCAATTACCTCCCAAAGACCCATCAGATCTCACAGTCGGCCTCCTCCGGGTTCCGTCCACCAGCCAATGCCATCTGGCTACTACCCGGGGGAGGGCCTTCCCTGTAGCAGCTCTGGCCCTTTGGAATGAACTCCCAGCGGAGATCCGGACCCTCACCTCTCTCCAGGCCTTCCGGAAAGCTGTCAAAACCTGGCTGTGCCGGCAGGCCTGGGGTTGATGAGTTCCCCTCCCCTCTCGACTGGTATGGCTGTGTGATTTTCGTGTATTTTAATTATGTGTACTGTTGTTTATGTTCCCTTTCCCCTTTGAGTTGTTCGCCGCCCTGAGTCCCCCCTGGAGAAGGGTGGCATACAAATAACCAAATACTAATACTAATACTAACTTAAAGGAGTTGTTGTGGCACAACTTCCGGCCTTCCACAAAGTGACCACGACTTGGCTGTTCCGGCAGGCCGGAACAATCAACAGCCCCATCCTAAGTTATGAATGTTGTGGAATTTTTAATGTTGTTTTTTTATTTTTTGTATGTCCCCCCTCCCTTTTTTACCTGTAAGCCGCCCTGAGTCTCTTCGAGAGTGGGCGGCATACAAAATAACAAACAAACAAACAAACAAACAAACAATGGTTGAAATGCAGTATTGCAGCTAACTCTGCCCACTGCCAGGAGTTTGATCCTAACCAGCTTACGGTTGATGCTATCTTTCATCCTTCCAAGGTCAGTAAAATGAGGAATCAGATTGTTGGGGACAATATTCTGACTCTGTAAGCTGCTTAGAGAGGGCTGTAAAGCTATATGAAGTGGTATATAAATCTAAATGCTATAGCCATTGCTAAAATCAGATTTTTTTTCTTATAGGACTAATAGACAAGCAAGAGAGTCATATTAAATGACAATAGTGGCCTGTATCCCATGTCCTTCAAGATGCATGAGAACCTCTGATGAAATTCGTTGTTTTATAATTTTCCTGATAGGAATTTTCAATAATATGTACATGTTACTATAGAGCAGGGCTGTCAAACTCTTGGCCCGCAGGCGGATGTGTCATGCGCTAGCCACACCCATGCCCAGTTTAGTGAAGAGGGAAAAAATCCCAATATGTCATGTGATGCTGCCGTGATGACATGAGTTTGACACTCCTGCTATAGAGGAACGTCTTAGATACAGATGAGTCCTTTCCAACTCCAGCAACTACTCATCCTTTTCATCTAGACCAGTGGTGGGGTTCAATGTTTTTTTTTACTACCGGTTCTGTGGGCATGGCTTTGTGGGCGTGATGTGGCTTTGTGGGCATGGCAGGGGAAGGATACTGCAAATCCTCATTCACTCCACACTCCTGGAAGAAGGTTACTGCAAAGTCCCCATTTTCTCCCCACCCCACTAACCTGCTTTCCAGCTCTGTTCTCCTGTTCAGGGCAACAGAAGAAGATCAGCCGGGAGGCTGGGAGGAAGCGGGGGCAGGGCCAGCCTATTTGCCAGTTCTCTGAACTACTCAAAATTTCTGCTACCAGTTCTCCAGAACCTGTCAGAACTGGCTGAATACCACCTCTGATCTAGACCAGTGTATCTCAACTTTGACAACTTTAAGATGTGTAGACTTCAATTCCCAGAATTCCCCAACAAGCAGTAATTGATCCTGGACTCTCTGCCTGCATAAAAGACAATGCATTTGTATGTCACAGCCTTCTCTAAAAGTATTGTGGAATTTATTAGAAAATGTGGGGCATACCTGAGACAGCTTTTTTACAAGGCTGAAAAAGCATTTGCTCCCTTCCCTGTGGATTTTTGAAAATATTTGCATATCTTTCCTATTACACCTTATCAGAGCTTTGTTTGGGTCTTACTGATATATAAAAAGAACTTGGGTGAAGAAGAAAAAAACACCCATGTTTGGTGCTATTTATTTAAGAATAAAGAAGCATTTTGTTGTGAATTGTAGCATGAATCCTAGTCCAGTGAGAATGCACTCTTTTGTCACGATGTGATAAAGAGGAAGTGTTTGGTCTCTCTGGACAATTCATCATGTTCGCTACACAATAAATGTAGGAAGCTATTTCTGAAATAAAAAAGCGATTTAATATTATCCAGTTGTGCAACTGGGAAATATATATTTACTAGAGGGTCACGAAGCAGGCATACTGACCAGCTACAAGTATCTTAATATCCAAACAGTCTCATGGGATTGATGATAAGGACATAAGGAAGACATCCAAGAATCATCAAAAAATAAGACAGGTCTTCAAGAGCCAGCTCAATGGGAAGAACAATATCTTCACCATCCATCCATATACCATGCCAGTCATCAGATGCCCTGCCAGTATAGCCAAAGGAGTCACATGGTGTTCTGACCCAGGCTTCCTTAGTAAGCAAAAGCAAAGTCGTAGTCCCAAAAAAACCTCTTTTATTTACAGGACTGTGAATTCCTGTCATTCACAGTCAGTAAGGCTTAGCAAACAGTCTTTCAGATGAATAGTGTTCTCTGTCCAGGACAGTGCTGTGCTAAAAACAGCTAAGATATTGGGCAGAATCCTCACATTCCCAAGCTTCTAGTAACCAACCTAAGATTGAGAAAGACTCATACTATTTACAAGAACCTTTATGAGCATGTAGAGAGCCTTCTTGGATGAAAGGACGATGAAGATAATAATTCTGTTTCCACAATGATCAATCAAATACACACACACACTACACTTGATCTTAGCCAAAGGCCAAGAAGTGATCAATCAAATACTCTTAGCATGCAAACAGATCTTCCTAGCACTAGCACTAGCACTAGCACTTAGACTTATATACCGCTACATAGTGCTTTTACAGCTCTCTCTAAGCGGTTTACAGAGTCAGCCTATTGCCCCCAACAATCTGGGACCTCATTTAACCCACCTTGGAAGGATAGAAGTCTGAGTCAACCTTGATCCTGGTGAGATTTGAACTGCCGAACTGTAGCTAGCAGTCAGCCTGCAGTACTGCACTCTAACCACTGCACCACCTTGGCTCTTATCTTCCTTCTGCTCATAGAGGATGTGTGGGGAGAACTGGTGGCGAGAAGTGTATTGCTTCTTACTCTGGAGGTAGTGTATAGCTCCTATGTGCAGTTCTACTGGTAGTGTTAGTGCCTATATCTAATTCTTCAAACTCAATTTGGTGGCCATCAGAATATTCAAAATTTTTTACAGATAAACTACTATACTTATTTTAATCTCTCCTTAAACTCTCATTGTTCACTATTGTTGGGTAACTCCTTGTAGCAATGTTCAGATTATAAACATGAACCATAATTTTATATATTTCAATCATGATCTCCCTTGTAGTTTTCTAGTATTCAAAACTCCAGCAGTGTAACATAATGACTCATAATGAAATTATCCCAGTCCTTGGACCACAGCACATAGATGTGGGACTTCGATCACACTGCCAGGCTATGATATTAGCTTGCCTTTTTTTTTTTTAATATAAACCCTCTGTGGACACTGCTAGAATAGAGTGGAGAAGCCATTCTGAGTCCAAAACAGTGTTACTCTGATACAAAAACAAAGCTGAAAAATGGTACCACTAATTTACTTTTATTTGCTATTGAAATTTGGGCCGTGCAATCTGGGATATGCTTTAGGGGCTGAAGAAATGAGACTCTGGTCATGTATGATCCATAGATTGCCCATCTTTCCTTAGACCAATAAACCTGAACTGCTATGAAATGATGACGCTATAACAAAACAAAAATCACAACATACTGAAGTACCAGTAGTTGAAAGCCATTGAGAGAATGGAAATATACTGTCTGATTCCAACAACCACAAGAGGGCAATAATGTTGAAGATAAAACTCCAGCAGGAATTGAAGCATTATTTTTTTTTATAGGTCAGGAAGAAGTTATAGTGTTCTTTAGGATCAAATAATTAAGACTTTTTTTTAACCCTCTCCTGAAGGGCTGATGAACAGGAGACAACAGATCCATCTGGTCTGTGACATAACCAAACTAGGGTCTATTCATATTTTTTCTGGCTTAGAAGACTATGCTGAAATGTAAAATAAGACTTGGCATACTTAGCTAAAATGTAGATGGCAGATTTGCAATTCAGATCCAAGCTACTAAACCACTCTGATGAGTTTAAGTCAACTCTGGATAATTTGAGTATGAATTTTTATTCATTAAGCTTCTGGGGCCTTTTTAAAATCTGAGAGAGTAGTAATAGTTCTTCTTCTTCTTCTTCTTCTTCTTCTTCTTCTTCTTCTTCTTCTTCTTCTTCTTCTTCTTCTTCTTCTTCTTCTTCTTCTCCTCCTCCTCCTCCTCCTCCTCCTCCTCCTCCTCCTCCTCCTCCTCCTCCTCCTCCTCCTCCTTCTCCTTTTCCTCTTCCTCCTCCTTCTTCCAACTTCTCCTCCATCATCATTATAATGCCTGGTAATAGAGACAAAACACCCTTGTTCTGAAAACTATTCCCCTTTTAATGAAGCTTTAAGTTATCTATACAGAACAGGAAAAAATGGTGAAGAAAACAACAAAAGAGGCATGAAGCTTAGGGTAAAGATTCAAAAATCTGCTATTTCTGGATACATGAAAAGCTTGAGAATATAAGTACAAAGGGTTTTACATGATGACAAAACTTGATCATGTATAAGTCACATGACCCTGAATACATCATTCAAGAGTGTTTGACATGACATCTCTTACCTTTATTAGAAGCTATAGATAATGAGAAAAGGGCTGGCCTTAAAATGTCAAGGCTACTTAGAACTACTATCCTCCGCGAGCTGCGCTGGCTACCTGTGGATCTCCGGGTGCGCTTCAAGGTGCTACTTGTCACTCATAAAGCCCTTCATGGTAGTGGGTCTGCGTACTTGAGAGACCGCCTCCTGCCAATTACCTCCCTGCGACCAATTAGATCACATAGATTAGGCCTCCTCCGAGTTCCATCTGCCAGTCAGTGCCGACTGGCAACTACACGGAGGAGAGCCTTTTCAGTAGTAGCTCCGACCCTTTGGAACGATCTCCCCGTGGAGATTCGTACCCTCACCACCGTCCAGACCTTCCGCACAGCCCTTAAGTCCTGGCTAGCCCGTCAGGCCTGGGGATAAAGATAACTGTCCCCACCCGAATGATGAATGAATGTTGCTTACTATTTTACTTCTATGTATTGTTTGTGTCTATTGTCTGTATACCCCCCCCCTCATTTTTTATGTAAGCCGCCCTGAGTCCCCTCAGGGAAAAGGGCGGCCTATAAGTATTAATAAATACTAAATGCTAAAATACTGATCCATCAATATATTGAACTGTATCTCAAGATGACTTTCACTGAAATGAATTTCCTAAAGACCCTCTCTTTACCCACAATTTAGAAATGTGTAGGTGATAAGATAGGCTCCTTGAGCATTGACTTCATTTTAAAACTCTCAAAACAGATGGCCAGGATGTGGAAGGAGAACTTCAGCTGGCAGAACATTTGATACTGTAAGGCAGGAGTCCCCAACCCCCAATCCGTGGACTAACACCGGTCTGCAGCATACCAGCAATTGGGCCATGCAAACAAGTGAAGCTCCATCCACGGGATGCAGGCAGCACGTGAAACCACATCCCTTCCACTCCGGTGTCAGGCCTACAGCCCTATTTGCTTGTGGAACTTAGGCCTGCCACACTTTCTGTTATTCTACTATGCTTTTTCTATTGTGGGAAAATGGGAGGTGGGTGTTGTACAGAGTTAGATGGTATGTAACCATAACAAACTTCTTTCTAGAAAGCCAAGGTCATCCTTTGACTCTGCACCTCTGCACCTGACTGGGTGCTGGGTGGATGGAATGGGTGGAAGCTGCCAGCATGGCAGTAGAAGATTGGACCATGTGATGGACTTGTGGGTGTGGGGGCAAGATCATGAACTTTCAACTGGGTGAAAAAACCAGGGAAGCTTTCAGATTCAGGTATTCCCAGATGTGCCAACATGGCTCGCTTAAGAAATTTGAACTTTAAGCAATACTTTGCCTTGGACTCTGATTTACTTTTGGATGCTATTTGGAACCCCGACATCTGCAGTAAACCTCTCTCCACAGAACCGGTCTCTAGTCCCCAAAAGATTGAGGGCCATTGTTGTAAGATACATATAGCATCTCATACAGAGGTGTGTTGCTGCTGGTTTGGCCCAGATCGTGCAAACTGGTAGTAGCGGCAGCGGAAGGCTTTGCCCACCCACCCAGACACTTCTGCACACGCGGTAGTAAAAACATTAGCAACCCACCTCTGATCTCATATTTTTGCACCCACACAAACACACAACTAAATTTCACTGAGCCATTTTCCTCTCACTCAATAAAATAGAGTCTTTTATTCCACAGAATAAAATTAGCCATTCTGTTTACTCTCTCTTCATATAAATCCAAACTTGGTTACTGGGTATTGTAGGAGTCCTTAAAAAGAGAGAGAGAGAATAATTAGCCAGTTTGATTAATAGGGAGACAGTTGGCAACAGTTGCTGTTGTTGTTACTCCGTTGTTGTGTATTTTGGACAGGCTCTGTTATTAAGATGTTGTAACTTAGCCATCTTATTACTTTCCAATTCATCTATTTCAAGATATTGTTTACACCTCCAGAATTTAAGAAGGCTTTCTGCTCCTATTAACAGCATAAACTCCATGCATGATTTCTTAGAAATAAATTTGATGGAATTCAATGAAGTGCATTCCTGGGTAAACTAGTATAGGATTGCAAACTCAATTATTATTCTAATGCATTCTTATTTTGACTGCCTTTGCAGCTGGAACCAACCAGATCTTTTCTCTGAGGCCACTTTCCTTAGACAATGCTTTCCCAATGAAGAACTGCTAAGTCTATCTGCTGAAAGCTTTTTGTTGCTGTTCCACTGCTGAGACTTGAGTCATGTGGTTGCTAAGTGAAATTTTGAGCATGTGGATCCTAAGAAAGATTTTTGGCTCCTCTTTCTGGGGAGGAAAGTTTTGAGTTTATACAGATGTGATAAAAGAAAGGATGGAAAATCCATTGTTTTTCCCCTCCTGATAGAGGGGTGAAGAAAAAATGGTTTGCTGTCCCCTTATTCTACTTGAGGTGGCATGGTAGCTCAGCAGTTAAGATGCTGGGCTTGTTGTTTGGAAAGCTGGCAGCCCAGGTTGGAGACCCAAGCACCATGTGATGAGGTGAGCTCCCATCCTGGGGCTATGACAATTCATCACAGCCAACTCGCCATGACCAGCTTGCTGCAGCCAACTCACACGGCCAACTTGCTATGGCCACCTTGGTGCGGGACAAGAGTTACACTAATATGAAATAAATGGTGGAATAGAATAATTAAAGAAAGGAGGCAAAAGGAGGAACAGAATAAAATATGAATGGCAAAAATTAAAACATTTATTTATTTTAAATAATTAAATAGAATAGTTACACAGCAATTTGTCCTATGGTAAGTTGTCCCTGGCGAGTTGTCCCACCATGAGTTGGCCATGGTGAGTTGGCTTCAGCAAGTTTGCTGTGGCAAGTTGTACCATTCCCTCGTCCTTGCCCCAGCTCCTGCCAACCTAGTGGTTCGAAAGCATGAAAATGCAAGTAGATAAATAGGTACCACTATGGTGGGGGGCAGGTACCTGTGCTCCATGATGTCACGCTGGCTACATGACTACAGAAACATCTTCGGACACTGCTGGCTCAATGGTCTTAAAATGGAGGTGAGCACCAATCCATATAGTCGGCAACACTAGCAGAGTAAAATCCCCAAGGATTCTGTTACCTTACTTTTACTTATTCTACTTATTCCATTCTGAATATTCACATTTGCATTCAATCCACAGGCAACCAGCACCCATTCATTCTTGATCCTATCCTTTCTTGTTTCACCAGACACTTTTCCTAGGAAAGCCATTTCTACCGCATTCAAATTTCTCTTGATCTACCCAACTCCCACTTCCTTAGAATATCTTTGGCAGAAACATATTCTTGTATACAGCTATTTTCCCTTGTTCCAACAAATACACATTCCTCAAAAAGATAATATACCACCTGCTAATTTTCTACCAAAATTTTCTTGTCTTAACATTTCTCTATTCATTTTTCTATCTTTAGTAAATATTCTACTGTGGTACACAATTTCATTTACTTGCTCTAAGCTTTCACCATGCATTTATGGGTTACAATTCTTCATTCCATTTTAACTGTCAAACATAACCACTTTGGTCTTTTACACATTTCCTTCTAGATCTATATTCCTTGTTGCATCATACAGTTTAATATTTGCTGCACATTACTGAGCTTCTCAGCAATACAGCAATACCATGGCCTCATTTATATAAAAATACATATATATGTTCACATTCCCTATCAACAGATCACAAGCATTCCTTATACATGTATCCATAAACATATTAAGCAAAGAAGGGAGACCGCATACATTCTTGTCTTACTTAACACAGAATTGTACCATTTGCTAATGATTCTATTTGTTGCATATTCAATATGCAAATACCAGCTGCGACCTGATTGGTTGGTCGTTTTGACAGTTGGTCTGAGTGCTAGTATAAATACCCTGGCAGTTGCAGGGAACGTTTGAATCGCTTGTCACCTGTGTTATAATAAAGATCTGTCTTGCACATGGCTCCTGCGTGTCAATTCCCTCACAACAACAACCCACACGTTACAATACTGGCGACGAGGATGGGATTGATATGCGATTCCCGCAGAGCCTAACAACATCAGCCAACGTGAACGCAGTGAACGCAGGAAAAAAAAATTTCTTTCCTACATTGAGGGCCTGTCAGGGCCGCCGCTATGGCCGGCAAGCGACATCAACAGCAGTACCCACCGCCGTGGGCCTCCGGTTGTAGCCAACCTCAGTAAGCTCCCAGGCGCGGCCTCCATCCGTCCGAGGGACGGGTTTCCTACGCTTAACCTCGACTGGAGCCGCCGCTGCTACTCAGGGATGAGCTATGGACCGTGATGGCTAAACTGCGCCAGCTGTGCCTGCCTGCCTACCTGCCACCAGCTGTTCCTACGGCATGCCTGCCACCAGCTGTTCCTACGGCACTCCAACCGCCTCGTTCCAACCGCTGCGTTCAACAACAGCCTCGTTCTCCAAGCTGCCACCTAGCGCCACCGGCTACGCTCTCTCAGCCTGTCTAAAGCCTCTCCAACACTAGCACACTCACAACATACACCAGACTGTCCTCTACACCATGAGCACCAACGAGAGCCTCCTTCCGCTGCAAAGGCCACCACTTGCTTCTTGAACCAACGAGAGCCTTCCTAAAACCAAAGAGAGCCTACCTACAACACAACGAGAGCCTCCCTGCTGCAAAGATCCCAAAGGACCTGTTTTTTTTTCCTGGTTCTAAAATTTAGCTACGAAGCTGGGCATGCGCAGAACTGGGGGGAAGGAGAGAGATTGAATATGCAAATACCAGCTGCGACGTGATTGGCTGGTCATTTGGTCTTTAGAACTGGGGGGAAGGAGTGTTGCATATTCAATATGCAAATACCAGCTGCGACCTGATTGGTTGGTCGTTTTGACAGTTGGTCTGAGTGCTAGTATAAATACCCTGGCAGTTGCAGGGAACGTTTGAATCGCTTGTCACCTGTGTTATAATAAAGATCTGTCTTGCACATGGCTCCTGCGTGTCAATTCCCTCACAACAACAACCCACACGTTACAATACTATTTATTTACTTACTTACTCATATATCATTCTTTCTGCATTCAGCAACACACTCCATATCTGAGTTTGAATATTCTATAATTCAAGCCAATTTACTACATTATTCTCTTTCACAAAACTAATGAACATGCAAAAAACCCTTGTTCTTTCACATTCATCTTTTTTCAAAGACCAACTGAAGGCAAAAATCTGCTCCTCGCTCAGTATAACATGATGCTGCATTGTTCACTGTTATTGTCACCTCTTATACACTTTCAATCAGATGTTGCTAAATACTTCCCCAGGCAGACTTAAAAAAACTAACATACTATAGTTGACATATTCACTCTGACTTTCTTTCTGCTTGTACAATGGAACAAACATGTCATTCTTCCAATCAGACCATATTCACACACAGATTAAGCAAGTCATACAGTCATTCCAATACAAACAACATGCATATTTTAACAGTTATCTAGTTAACCCATCTACACAGGTTACTGTTCAACAAAGATGAGCAAGAAAGATGATTAGGGGCCTGGAGGCTAAAACATATGAAGAACGGTTACAGGAATTGGGTAGGTCTAGTCTAGTGAAAAGAAGGACTAGGGTGATATAGGGTGATATGATAGCAGTGTTCCAATATTTGAGGGGCTGCTACAAAGAAGAAGGGGTCAAAACCTATTTTCCAAAGCACCAAAAGGCAAGCAAAGAAACAATGGATGGAAACAAATCAAGGGGAGAAGCAACCTTGAACTAAGGATAAATTTTCTAACAGCAAGAACAATTAACCAGTGAAACAATTTGCCTTCAGAAGTTCCATCACTGAAGGCTTTTAAGAAGAGATTGAATAGCCATTTGGTATAGGGTCTCCTGCTTGAGCAGGGGGCTAGACTAGAGGACCTCCAAGGTCCCTTCCAACTCTGTTATTCTGTTATTTTATTTGACTTAACATTCATAGTGTTCGTTTCAATTCTCCTCATTTATATATAACTGTCATTCTGATACAAATCATTCAGGCCTGGGGCTAAAGAGTTTTTGCCCCCCTTCTCAAATGGTATGGTTGTTGTGTATTTTTAAATTTTGTATTGTATGTCTCGTCTTTTTTATCCCCCTGTCTGTACCTCCTTTCCCTGATTGAATTGTGAGCTGCCCTGAGTCCCCTTTGGGGAAAAGGGCGGCATATAAATGTAATCAATCAATCAATCAATTCTAATATTTCCCATCTAAGTTTCATCTCAAATCATTTCAACACTTTTATTTTTAATTGGATTTACTTTATTTTCACTCCTTTCCCAAATAATCGTTATTCTTACTTCTGCATCTTTCTTGTTTCTTTTCTTTTAACACCATCTTTGGAAACCTTCTTTGCAAATATCCCTCTTAACCTGTACAGTGTTTTTCTCTCATTATTATTTCTGCTTAAATTATTTCCTTATGTGACTTTTTTTTTCCTTACCCTCGTTTATTTCATCATTAATACCGAGCTTCCTTGTTCTTGTTTTCTGTTAGCCAAATATTATTTTCCCCTATGCAGCAAATAATCTTTCAAAGTCTTCGCTGAAATTAATAGGAGCATGATTAGCAACTTTTTAAAGCAAAATCCATGCCCCGAGTCAGATAGGAGAAAGATAGGGCATAAAGGAAGAACAGAGAAAAATGGAAATAGGAGAAGAGAAGGGTTATGGTAGACAGATTTGAATAAAAAATATGTTACTGAGGGAAAGATACAAAGTGAAGTGTGTGTGTATGTGTGTGTGTGTATATGTATGTGTGTGGGGGAGAGAGAGGGAGAGGGAGGGGAGAGAAGGAGAGAGTGGGAGAGGGAAGGAGGGAGAGAGGGATAGGGAGAGAGGGAGAGGGAGAGGGAGGGAGGGAGGGAGAGAGGGAGAGAGAGGGAGAGGGAAGGAGGAAGAGAGGGAGAGGGAGAGAGGGAGGGAAGGATGGAGAGAGGGAGGGAGAAGGAGGGAGAGGGAGAGGGAAGGAGGGAGAGAGAGGGAGAGGGAAGGAGGGATAGAGGGAGAGAGAGAGGGAGAGAGGGAGGGAGAGAGAGAGATGGAGAAGGACAGGGAGGGAGGGGGAGAGAGAGGGAGAGAAAATGGGAGAGAGAGAGAGAGAGAGAGAGAGAGAGAGAGAGAGAGAGAGAGAATTACTGCGTTGTGTAAATGTGATTGTTTGGTATCTCATGACCAACTCACAGTTAAGTACTGTGGACTTAGAAGCAAACCCAACTAAGATACACAGATTAAACATCATACACAGATGTTTAATTTTGATCATTTAACTGGGATTCACCCCAAAGGCCTTAGATAGGCTCCCACTTTAAGGGATAAACATGGGAAATGCATAATCATCCTGCTTCTGGAGAACCAGTAGTGGAAATTTTAAGTAGTTCGGAGAACCAGTAAATACCACCTCTGACTGGCCCTGCCACCATCTATTCTCTGCCTCCCGAGTCCCAGCTGATTAGGAGGGAATGGAGATTTTGCAGTAGACTTCCCCTCCACGCCCACCAAGCCACACCCACCAAGCCACACCACACCCACCAAGCCACGCCCACAGAACTGATAGTAAAAAAAATTGAATCCCACCACTGGGATGAATGTGTTTCTCCAGATCTCCAGAGTACCTTCCAGATACAACTTGCTCCTTGGGTATTCAAAACTCCCTGAGAGAAAGCCAACTTCATTGTATGACTAAATAAATCATACGTGAAGTATTCTAGAAGGGTCACAGCAAATGCAAAGCAAAAGAAAAACAAATATTTTAATGGAAGTTCTGTCTTGGGACTCTCTTAGCAGGCTGCAAAGAGCAAAGCCCAAGAAAATAGAAAATACTTATTGATTTAAATTATGTATTTGCATCTGTCTCAAGGTAGATTCATCTGCAAGACTCTTGTTCTTAGAGTAAATCTCCAGCCATCTCTTTCATCCTGAATGAATTCATATGCTAGAAAATAAATTAAGTCTCTCTCTGTGTGTGTACATTTTAAAAATGTGGACACTATAACTGATCACAATCATTTCAAAAATAACCTTCCTTATTCAATTAGAGAGATGAGTGGCACGGCGGCCTAGAGGTTAAGGTGCTCTCTCTCTCTCTCTCTGTCTCTCTCTCTCTGTCTCTCTCTCTCTCTCTCTCTCTCTCTCTCTCTCTCTCTCACACACACACACACACACACACACACACACACACACACACACACTCGGGAGGCTGAGAATTCAATCCTAGGTAGCAGCAGATATTTCTCTTTCAGGCTGCAAAGAGAAAATATCTGCTGCAAACTCCATGTGGGCATCAGGAAGGGCATCCAGCCAGTAAAGACTCAGCTTTACCCCAATACAAGGATTACAGGGTCATAAAAAGAAGGAAAAATCAATTAGAGAGCTGCTTCAGGGTTGGATTAAAGTTAAATGAATACCTGGCTTGTCTACGGCAGAGCCACCTCAACTGTCAGCGCATTAGAGTTCAGACTGGAAGAGACATGGCAACAAAGTCAGCCAATAGGGGCTGTTTGCTGAGTCAAACAGCAAGGAACCTGGGTGTGGCTTAGCTCTGTAGCTCTGATACTGTGCTGAGCTTTGAGCTATTCTGCTGCTTGAAACTGAAACTGTTCTTCTCTGCTTGTGTTTGCTTGTATTTACTACTATATTGGAAAACCTGCTTTTGGTATTATATATTTATTTCATGTGTTATATTATATTTAAAGAGAAGTTAGTGAATCCTTCTGAATCAGCAACCTGTGTATGCTTTCTGGATGTGATTGCTGCTGCAAACTCTGACATCACCACAATTTATTTGTGGTGACAAACTGTGCATGGGAGTGGGTCTGGGTGGGAGAGCCATAAGGAAGACAGTCTGCTAAAATGAAATGTAGATAGAAGAAGACAGTATTTGCTGTATAGTCCAAGAATGTTCAAGCTGGCTCAGCGAGGAAACATTTCTAAATTTCTCATGATTAGGTGCAGAGTTCTGGCTCTTCATTCATTTATGAAGCGGCGAGTGAATGTGTTGGGGTCCTTTCTCGTGTTGTACAAACATCTCTTCATGTCTTGCATTCCCCTTGGTTCTCCAAAAATCAGTTAAAGGAAATGCATATCGAAGGCTACCTTTTCATGTTGCTTTTTCTAGATATATGGGCAGCTGGGTCATTTACAGTCAGTGGGAGAGATGCAGAACAAAGAAGCCAAAAACTCAGACTGCAAGGGTATTCTTTGCCACAAGAAGACTACCACGAAAAGAAATTGAAAAGAAATTCAAAAGTACTCTGGGAAATAATAAGAGAAACCTCTTATGAAGGGAATGAAGCAGAGGTAGTATTTAGCTGGTTCAGACCAGTTTGTCCAAACCAGTAGTGGAAATTGTGGGTGGAGGCCTGCCCCCACCCCCGCCCCAGCTCTATCCTATTTAGGCACATTTTCAAGATGTGCCCATGAGTGCAAGCCATGTGCTGGATCAAAGTGCATGCATGGAAGGCCGAGCACATGCATGAAGGATGCGCACACATTTGCCGACTGGTAGGGAAAGTAAGTGAATACCACCCCTGGAATGAAGCAAAGAAAACCCTAAAAACATTGGGCACGATATTTGTTCAAACAAGAGTATAAATTGATTTTTCTACCATTTTAATTAGCCCCCCCAAAGAATATGTAATATATGTCAATGCATGCAATATGGGCTCGATTTACACATCGTAATTATCGCTCTATGTGAAGCACATGGAATGAGAAGATGACATGATATATAATTCACAGGATAAATCCTATAGGGCAATGATGGCTAACCTTTTCTGGACCGAGTGCCCAAAGCATGCCCAACCCCCCCAAATGCAATGCACATGCAGTCCTTGTGCATGCGCCCCAATACATGCATGCACATGTATCCCCGCAAGCGCCTTGCCCCCATGCATGCATGCTTGTCCCTCAACATGCACCCTTCCCCCACATGTGTACACGGCATCACCGCATGTGCCCCACCTTCCAAGCATGTGTGGCAGAGACCCAAAGACCAGTTGGCTGATGGGAGGCATACGCACATGCACAGCAGGGATGAATTGGGGTGTCGGCTTGCATGCCCACAAAGAAGGCGCTGCATGCCACCTCTGGCACACATTCCATAGGTTTGCCATTACAGCTATAGGGACTTATATATTATTAGCCAAAGGCTGTACTTTCTCTTCTTACTTTTGGTTTTAATTCTTACGATCTTGGCTCTTGGGATGATGAGAGTGAACCATAAATCTGTGGCATTCTCTGGCTGAAATGCTATGAGAAGCATTTAAGAGCCTCCATCAAGTTGTCTTCATTTCTTCTAGACAATTATTGGGTTTGTAATATGGTCCTTCTTCACAGCCAAAACTACTGGATCCAGATTGAGGGCCCTGTTGACTTGGCTTCTTCCTCTGAGATAATCTCATTCCACTCCCTCCTCCGTATTTTCTTCACCCTTAGTTGGGATTGCTCTAGAAAGCAAGTCTCTTGGAACTTCATAGTTCGCAGGGGTTCAGGAGAACCTCTAGCTAAGATTCTGTGCAGTTTGGAAACCCCCAAATCACACTCCTGGTTGGCCCCACCCACTCTCCCCTCCCAGGAGTCTCCATGCAGCCAGGTTTGGATTCAGGTTTTGGATGAAGGGCCTGCATGGAGACTTGGGGAGCGTGAAAAATGGGCCTACCGGTAGTTCAAGAAAGCTGGAAACAGCCCTGTTTCCAGCCTCCAGAGGGCTTCTGGAGCTTGGGGAGGCCATTTTCACTCTCCCAGAGTTCGAGGAAAGCCTCTGGAGCCCAGGGAGGGCAACCTCCCCCCCCCCATGGTGCAGGAGACCAACTAGGCCATGCCCACCATGGCCTCTTCCACCCAATCACTGGGCAGAGAACCCTTTGCTAAACTTTTTGAAGCCCAATCCTGGAAATTGCACCCTGGAGTAATGTACTCTTTTTGGAAATTCTTTATCCCAAATCTTTTTTAAAAAAAATGGAAGTGGCTCCTGTTGTTCTCTTTGAAAATTCATGGTGGCCCTGAAAAATAAATGAGGAAGCTAGCATAACATCTACAGGGCAGGATTCTATTGAAGACAGTCGTGCATCATTAAGTCTTAAGATGAGTGGCCGTGGTTCTTTGCTTATTTCCAGAGTGTTTGAACAAGAAAAATTTTCAGAAAGTGGAGAGCCAGCCATTAAAATGCTATGCAATGGATGATATTGCTGGGATTAGTTCTGATAGTTTAGATTGCTGAATGAAAGGCTGGGCTCAAAAGCGGCCGATGCTGGCTCATGTTAGATTCAATGGGAACTGAGCTCAATCAAACTCCTATCTTGCAAAATTCAAATTTATAGTTACCTCATTTGAATTTTTACTGCTGGCTTTGAATGTATAGGGGTGACTTAAAGGTAGAGCTGGACTCCAGTCTGCTGCATAGCAATAAATTGCATACTCTGGCACTGGAGTAAGAGTGGGGAAAGTGCAGCTCAGTTTCATGATATAAATAATGGGGGTGGGGTGGGGGATGATGGGAATCACCCCCTTCAAATGGAGAGCATTTAGGGCAGTCCGAGTGACTGAGTGAACCAGATAGGAGTTACGACCCTATTAATTAATTTCACTTTATTGTAAGGCTACATTAACAGTATTTGGCAAGCCTGGGAATACAATTCTTCTCTCCACCCCCATCTCCTTTACAGTCAAAGAAACTAGAGCGGGTCTCTCCAGAGCCTGTTACTCCATCCGTTATCCAACTATGGGCTATTCTGTCTCTTATCTGACTATTCCTTTAACAGTGTCTCTTCACCTGATCTCCTAAGGTTTTTCCTACCTGCCATTAAAGGTTAAGGTTCCCCTCTCACATATGTGCTAGTCGTTCCTGACTTTAGGGGGCAGTGCTCATCTCCATTTCAAAGCTGAAGAGCTAGCACTGTCCAAAGACAGTCTCAATGGTCATGTGGCCAGCATGACTAAATGCTAACGGCGCAAGGAACCCTGTGAACTAATTCTACTTTATTATAAGATTACATTAGCATAATCTTACAAGTTGTGAACATGAATTCTGCTGCCATACAGCATACTTTTACAGCCTGATAACTTAGGAAGGCTCCCTTCTGAATCTCTTGCTCCATCCACTATGCAGCTGTGGGCTATGCCACCTCTTATCCAACTGTTCCCTAGGCAGCATCTCTTAACTGGGTCTCCAATTCTTACATACCATTACACTAGTTGTGGGTTCCTAGCAGTTTGGACTGGTTTGGCCAAACCGGTAATAGCTTGGCGGTCTGGTCACTAGAATCAGCAGTGACCCAGGCAAGCCACACCCCCAAACCAGTTCTCCTGTTGGCGCCATATGAGCTCCATCTTGTTTTGGCCTTCTGTGCATGCACAGAAGCATTTTTATCGCATTGCATATGCACGCACACACAGTACACCCCTGAGGGAGCTGGCAGTAGTCTCTGCTGGAACCAGTGGTGGGTTCTGGATTCTGTTCCAACTAGTATGGTTGGAACGGCCCCAGCATCACCCACATGCATGTGTGTGGCATGCACACACATGCGATTGGCGCACGCACGCATTGTAGCTTCAAATGATGCTTCCGCAAGCCTCCATGATGCTACAACTGCTCAGTGGAGTGTAACACAGGTGCTGTACACGCCGTCAGCTTTAAAACACAGTAAGGAGCTCGTGTGGGCAGGTGGGCCCTCCGGAGCACCGTACCAGAATGGTACATGGTGCTCCAGGCAGACTCCCATACTCCTGTATCAGGAGGGGGGCGGGGTTACCGCCTGCAACCTACACTGGCCGGAACCCACCACTGCATTATACCTCACTTCCTCTCCCGCTTTCCCTACTTACTGAGTCAACTTTATTATCTGTGATTCAGGAGTTAGGAATCTCAAAGATCCCTTCAGACATCTCCTGCCTTTAAACTCCTTTTTTTTTATAGGAAGTTGTGACAGCTTAAGATTTCAGGCAAGTTTCTGAACTTGAGATAGGATGCTACTGACAAAGTGAAAAGTATGTCATGCTGTACCTTTGGGGAAAGGTAAAAGGTCAGTGGGGTGATGGCAGTAGTAACTCCAACTTGTGTTTGTATTAAGCATTTTGGGAAGCCAGGAACGTTTAATTCACAAGGTAGCAATGTGGTACGTCAAAACTCTGAGCTGCGATGACGTTTCCATAGGTATTATTTAATCTATCCCCCTCCAGACCATTTTCAGCAGTCACAGAATGCCGATCCTCCTTTTTGGAAGAATAGCTACTAAATTTGATTTTGTCAATATCTTTGCCAGTATCTGTCTTGCAGGAAGCACATTGCAATGCAATTATGCTCACACTAAACCTTTAACTGGGTCACAATAAATCAAATTCTGAAAGGTCAATGCTAGAAACTATTAGAGGTTCAGCCTTGAGCTATTGTGATGCTAAATTAAAACTCAGCTGAAAGATTTCTCTGTCTCCGTCTCTCTCTGTCTCCGTCTCTCTCTCTCTCCCTCTCTCTTTGTTTGTGTGTGTGTGTGTTACATCTGGGCAGGAGTAATTTCCTGATCAGCTCTCCACTGTAAGCACATATCAAACAATAATTTTCAGACAGTGAGAATATTTTATCTAAAGGGTTCATTTAGTGGCTTTTGAGAAGAATATGCTTCTTTATCAGGTAAATTAATTCTGCCAATGAACCAAATGTATTAAGACTATATGATCAAAAGACTTGTATTTACCTTCCTTCCTTCCTTCCTTCCTTCCTTCCTTCCTTCCTTTCTTTCTTTCTTTCTTTCTTTCTTTCTTTCTTTCTTTCTTTCTTTCTTTCTTTCTTTCTTTCTTTCTCTCTTTCCTTCCTTCCTTCCTTCCTTTCTCTCTCTCTTCCTTTTCCTCCTCTTTCTCTTTTCCTCCTCCTCCTCCTTCTCCTCCTCCTCCTCCTCCTCTTTCTCTTTCTTTCTCTTCCTCTCCCCCCCCCTCTGTGCAGTTCTGGGTGTGAATTCTTGTTAGATAGATGGACAAATTGCTCTACTTATTTCATTTCATTTATTGAATTTCTAGGCCGCCCAATCCCGAAGGACTCTGGGCGGCTTACAGAAATGAAAAACTGTTAAAAAAAGAATTAAAACAATGAGACACAACAAAGTTAAGAAAAAGCACAACATACACCCAATCAGAGAGGGGCCAGACCTCAATCAAGAGGTCAATGGCCCCAGGCCTGCTGAAAAAGCCAGGTTTTTATAGCTTTGCGGAAGGCCATGAGAGTAGGTAGGGCCCGATCTCTGGGGGCAGCTCATTCCATAGGGCCGGAGCAGCAACAGAGAAGGCCCTACTCCTACGTGTCGCCAGCCGGCATTGTCCCGCTGAAGGCACCTGGAGAAGGCCCATCCTGTGCAATCTTATTGGTCTAAGTGAGGTATGTGGCAGAAGACGGTCTCGCAGGTATCCAGGTCCTAGGCCATGACATCCAAACTTTAGCCAGGATATTTTACCCAAAAGGGCTTCACTCCACCATATATTATAAAACATCCCCTTAGAGTTGCAATCAATTTCTTTCTTTACTCAAAGTATTTTAAATTACTATCCACTATGCCATGCCTGTCCAGGCAGTTTCGAAGTAAAGTTGCTCCCCGCTTGAGCCCAAACCCTATAGAATGTACACAACAGTAACAAAAGTGTGAAAATGACATGCCACCACTTTCTTTGTTTCTACTTCTCACTCTATTCTACAGCTCTAAGATTCCCTGGGGGTTTCACAGAAAAGCACCAACCAGCTGCAATTTGGTTTCAGGCAGAAAAGAATTGCTTTCAGGTGGCACTCGGAACAATCAAAGCTTTTATTCCACTTGAGTAAAATCAAAATCCAATTGGGTAACTTTCCCTCAAACTCCCAGTATCTTAGGATGGATCTTTCTTGTGGTTACTGCCTTTTCAGCCAACTAAGCTATGTTTGTCCTCTGGTCCCCAATACCTCCTACCAGTATCTCTGACTTCACCTCAAGTCGCCTGACCTCAACCCATATTTGGGCATACCAGGGGTTGTGACTTTAAATATATACCTTTCTCCCTGGCTCAGCTGATAACGGAGGACAGCCTGTGGCTTAGTGCTTAATACATCTGCCTAATATGCAATACAGCCCAGGTTCGAATCCCAGTAAGGGTATGGCTAGCTGATGAGAGCTAAATAGCTTGGAATAGATCTATACTAGTCTCCCTTTATTTATTAATCAGCACAAACACAACACAAATGTAACAAAGACAACAGTAAAAATATTGGGTTTCTGTCTGGATGGTCTCTTATGACGAGCCGATGGACAGAGAATGGAAGTAGTGACCTTCCCCTCATATTTGGGCATACCAGGGGTTGTGACTTTAAATATATACCTTTCTCCCTGGCTCAGCTGATAACGGAGGACAGCCTGTGGCTTAGTGGTGTTGAAAGAAATGTCTTTTTGGGTTCGGCTCCAAGTGGGGAAGAAGACACTGGAGACATGGAGGCTGCTTGGAAAGATGGTTTATTGTTGGACAGGGCCACATGGCTTGAGCCCTGACCAGAAAAGGTGATCACATGTTTCAATGTTGATGGAGAAGAAGAGAAGGGCTGAGGAAGGGGCTTGCTAGGCTTTTATACCCTGTTCAGTCCCACCTCTCTGTTTCCTGTTCCTGTGTAAGAAATGTATTCTGACTGGTTGTCAGACTCCCATGGTGCCATGCAGGGGGCTACTCTCTAGGCTGTGATGAGTTCTCAGTTGCCTTGTGGTCAGTTGAGTAATATCCCTTCCCCCTACAGCTGCAGTGAGGAGAAGTCTTTATTATGTAAAGTGGGCTAGCTTGGCCATCTTAATGGCCCATTAGCTGGGGATGGGCAGAAAGCTATAGGCAACTATTGTCTTTTAAAACATGTTTCTTTTCACATCCAGAGAAATATTCTGCCTTTTCAATATTTCCTAGGATATTTCATTTTTCTGGGAGAGGGCTGGATGATAACTTCCTACAGTGGTTAATACATCTGCCTAATATGTAATATAAGGTGACCAGATTTTCAGATTGGAAAAGAGGGGCGCCCTTGACCGGGGGGGGGGGGGGGGGGCTTGATTAAAAAAATTTTTTTTTGTCAAAAGGTCACCCCAGGACACAGAAATACGAATCTGTTGCCAAACAAAATTTTGATCACGTGACCATGAGGATGCTGCAACGGTCGCTAAGTGTGAAAAATGGTCGCAACGGTCGCTAAGTGTGAAAAATGATCATCAGTCACTTTTTTCAATGCCATTGTATCTTCCTGATTATTAAAAGTGCAAATTCACTCAGTGTCAATCATGACTCCTGAGTCCATTTCAAAGTATTGTGCATAGAAATTTTAAAAATGGCTTGTTTCAATTTATTTTGGATAGAATCTTTTTTTAAATAGTTTAAGACAATTTAAAAAAAGAATCAACACAGAATAACACTATTTTTAAAAATCATATGCACAATAAATAAAATATTATTTTAAAATACATTAAAAAAATAAAAGAAAAAACCCAGCTCACTTACCAGCAGGCAGGCAGAGTCAGCAGATCTTCGCAGAGATGGATGGAAGCACACAGGGAGCCTATATATACGCAACTGCAGTAACAATGACAATGATGAAGGATTGGATTGAGTTAAAGAATAAAAGAATTCTGATCTTAGAAGGCCATGACCTGCAGGCAGGCTGGCATAATTTCTTATGGAATGAATGACAAACATAAAACGCACAAATACTTTCAAAATCATTTAATTAGAACTTTACTGCAACAATGGCTCAAAATCAAAAAAATCCACTATGTGAAAACCCCAAATTGGCTATCACCAACAGAAAGAACGACACACCCAAATTTTACAGATTGGAACAAAATTCTAAGATACAGAGATCTAATTGACAGACAGGGAAATTTAAAAACAATTGAAGAATTGGCAGATCAGAATATGAAAGGTGACTGGCTAACCTACCTCCAAATTAAAACTAAATACAATAAAGACACTAAAATATATGGTATTGAAACAGAACCACACAAATTGAATAAAATTATTCAAAGTCTGGACAGAAAGATGATAGGGAAAATATACAAATTCCTCTTGAAGTATCAAATGGAAGAGGAAATTGGAAACTGTAAAAGAACCAATGATAAAATGGGCACAGAACTTTGGCTATAACATTGAACTAGACAAATGGGAAAAATTTTGGGGAATAAATTTAAGAATGACACTATCAATCCCATACAAGGAAAACCTTGTTCTTTCAATCCTTCCAATATTTTTTTCCTTCATTCCCTTGTCTGTTTCAATATTAAGTACATTTCTTCCTTTCTTCCTATAATTTTTTCCATTTTCTTCCTTATATTCTTTTCCATTTCAACATTGTCTTCCTTTTTTCCTTCCTTCCTTCCTATACGTCTTTCCATTTTCTTCCTTATATTATCTTTTCTGTTTCAACAGTCTTTGTTTCTTCCTTCCTTCCTTCCTTCCCTTCCTTCCTATACTTCTTCTTTCATTCATTATATTTTCTTTTCCATTTCAATATTAAGTGTAATTGTTTGTTCCTCCTTCCTTCTTTCAATCCTTCCAATACTTTTTCCTTCTTTCTCTTTTCCTTCAATATTAAGTGCAATTCCTTCCTTCCTTCCTTCCTTCCTAAGTTATTTCCATTTTCTTCCTTATATAATATTTTCTGTTTCAACATAAACTGCCTTCCTTCCTTCCCTCCCTCCCATCCCTTTCTTTATGTTTTCTTCATGCTTTCTTTTCTTTTTCCTCTGCTCTTTTTAAATCCCCCCCCCTTCTTCTCCTCCTACCCAGGACCCAGATTGTTGGGGGCAATATGCTGACTCTCTGTAAACCGCTTAGAGAGGCCTGAAAGGCCTATGAAGCGGTATATAAGTCTACTGCTATTGCTCCTCTACATTTAGGTTGGATTAGTTTGTACAGCGTCTGCCGCTGCCACGACCTCTCTTCCTTCCGCGGCGAATCCCATTGATTCACGAACGGACTCCACAGAAGGAGGAGAGGTCGGGACAGCAGCGGGGAGCCCCAGAAGCCAGAGGACGTTCTCTGCTGGCGTCTGCCACTGCCACGACCTCTCTTCCTTCCGCGGCGAATCCCATTGATTCACGAACGGACTCCACGGAAGGAAGAGAGGTCGGGACAGCAGCGGGGAGCCCCAGAAGCGAGGGGACGTTCTCTTCTGGTGTCTGCCGCTGCCACGACCTCTCTTCCTTCCGCGGCGAATCCCATTGATTCACGAACGGACTCCACGGAAGGAGGAGAGGTCGGGACAGCAGCGGGGAGCCCCAGAAGCCAGAGGACGTTCTCTGCTGGCGTCTGCCACTGCCACGACCTCTCTTCCTTCCGCGGCGAATCCCATTGATTAACGAACAGACTCCACGGAAGGAGGAGAGGTCGGGACAGCAGCGGGGAGCCCCAGAAGCGAGGGGACGTTCTCTTCTGGTGTCTGCCGCTGCCACGACCTCTCTTCCTTCCGCGGCGAATCCCATTGATTCACGAACGGACTCTACGGAAGGAGGAGAGGTCGGGACAGCAGCGGGGAGCCCCAGAAGCCAGAGGACGTTCTCTGCTGGCGTCTGCCGCTGCCACGACCTCTCTTCCTTCCGCGGCGAATCCCATTGATTCACGAACGGACTCCACGGAAGGAGGAGAGGTCGGGACAGCAGCGAGGAGCCCCAGAAGCGAGGGGACGTTCTCTGCTGGCGTCTGCCGCTGCCACGACCTCTCTTCCTTCCGCGGCGAATCCCATTGATTCACGAACGGACTCCACGGAAGGAGGAGAGGTCGGGACAGCAGCGGGGAGCCCCAGAAGCCAGAGGACGTTCTCTGCTGGCGTCTGCCGCTGCCACGACCTCTCTTCCTTCCGCGGCGAATCCCATTGATTCACGAACGGACTCCACGGAAGGAAGAGAGGTCGGGACAGCAGCGGAAGCCCCAGAAGGAAGCCCCAGAAGCGAGGGGACGTTCTCTGCTGGCATCTGCCGCTGCCACAACCTCTCTTCCTTCCACGGCGAATCCCATTGATTCACGAACGGACTCCACAGAAGGAGGAGAGGTCTGGGCAGCACGCACAGAGCGGGAAAGGCAGCACCAAAGCCTGGCTGCGAGCGAGGGAGCGCGCGGTGAGCAGCGACGCTGGGCTGCTTCCTCCTCCTCCGCCGCCGCCGCCTTCACTACCCAGCAGACAAAAGTGAGGGCGGCCGGCGGGGGCTACTTTCGCCGCGGCTGTCAGTCCCGGCGAAGGCCGCGCGTTGCTTAGCCGCCGGACCCGTCCTAGCCCTTCTGGAGAGCGCGGCGCATTTGCGGGAAGGTCAGAAGGAAGCACAGGCTGTGCTGCGCTGGAACGGGCAGCAAAGGAGAGCGAGGGAGCAGCCGCCCGAGAACTTCCACGTGGTTCCAGAGCTTTTGCCGCTGGCACGGGTGGCAAAGCTCTGGATGGAACCACAGGGGCTGGCTGTGAACTCCGCAAAGCCAAAGGGGGAGAAGGGGGCTGTCTCCTCCCCCCAGCACCTCCCGATTCCCACGGTACCAAATTAGACAATACAAAACATGATTTACTCACCACCAGTGAGTAAGCGCAGCTGCCCAAAACAAAGACGAAATAAAATGGAGACTCGCGCATGCGTCCTCAGCTAAGGAGTCCAGCCAATCAGTGAGCTGGTTGGCCAGCTCACTGATTGGCTGAAGTCCAGCCAATCAAATCAGTGAGCGGCAGGCTGGGCTGGCTTCAATTTGTAGGTGGTAGCATAGAACAGAACGATGAGCCAGCCCAGCAGCTGATGGGCGGGAGCTGCGAGCGCCAAAAAAAGCGTGCCTTTTAAAAAAGCGGGCGGGATGCGGGAAAATGCATCAAAAAGCGGGGGTGTCCCACCAAAAGCGGGACGTCTGGTCACCTTAATGTAATACAGCCCAGGTTCGAATCCCAGTAAGGGTATGGCTAGCTGATGAGAGCTAAATAGCTTGAAATAGATCTATACTAGTCTTCCTTTATTTATTTATCAGCACAAACACAACACACACACACACACACACATATATGTATTTAGTGTTATTTATTTATAGTGTTATTTATTTATCAGCATAATTACAACACACACAAACACACACACACACGTGTATATGTATATGTATATGTATGTGTATGTGTATGTGTATGTGTATGTGTATGTGTATGTGTATGTGTATGTGTATGTGTATGTGTATGTGTATGTGTATGTGTATGTGTATGTGTATGTGTATGTGTATGTGTATGTATATGTATATGTCTGTCTGTGTTTTACAGCATAACTCTGGAATGTCTTGAGCAATTTCAACCAAACTTGGTGCACAGATGACTTACTCTGGAAAAAAAAAATACTGTGGGGGGGTAAGTTACCCTTAACACCTCTCAGGATGTCTGCTCTGTTTAGATACAGCCTTAAAATGGCTTCTACTGTACTGCCATAAAATGGATTCTACTGTACAGCGCAGTGGAGTTGCCATGGTAATGGCTTCACAGTACTCCACAAGAGGGCTCTCTCTGGTTAAGGGGGAAAATCCAGCATTAGAAAGTACTTTTCGTCCAGCCATTTCCCCCCTACAAATAAATACCCGGGCAATGGATATCAGCTAGTATAACAGGTTATCAGCTAGTATAAAATAAAGGAATCCTTCAAATAGGGAAAGTCCCCTTTAAACTGTGCAGGGCACAACAGCAAAGCAACAACTTCTATAGGAAAGGATTCCCATTTGTAAAGGGAAAAAATCTCAAGTAAAGTTTTCAATACTAAGTCAGCCAGAACTTGATTGAATGATGTAAAAAACAAGCCACCCAAAGTTAGAAATGGATAAATTATCCATTGGACTGTTTACGCTCCCCCTCTCTTTTCTGGCTTCCTGGCAAAGCTGATGAGCAAAACCATAAACAGGCAGCAGGGAAGCTCCCAACAATGATAGGATTAGGAAGGTTTTGCCATTGTGCTAAATACAACAAATGCACTCTTGTACCAAAACGATTTCAAATGTAATCAACCAAATGTAAGCACTAACCTTGTGAAAGAAATCACATGGATTGACATGTTGTAAAGAACAAAGAAAGGTTCTGTACAAAGGTCTGAGCCAGTGGTGAAATGCAATTGTTTTTACTATTGGTTCTGTGGGTGTTGCTTGGTGAGCATGGCAGGGGAAGGTTACTGCAAAATCCCCATTCCCTCCCCACTCCTGGGCGAAGGATACTGTAAAATCTCCACTACCTGCCCATTCTTGGATGAAGGATACTGCAAAATCCCCGTTCCCTCCCCACTCTGGAGCCAGCCAGAGGTGGTATTTGCCAGTTCTGCGAACTTCTCAAAATTTCTGCTGCCGGTTCTCCAGGACCTGTAAGAACATGCTGAATTTCATCCCTGGTCTGAACTTCTACTCTGGGCATTTGATTTGGATCTCTGTCCCAGGCATAAGGCTTTCTATTTCTGCAAAAAAATGAACAGCTGGATATGCCTTCCTAATTCCAGCATTATAGGCCACTGACCTTGGGAAACAGACCCCAGCTGAGGCTGAGGCCAATATCACACCATTTTTTTTCTTATTCTCTTCCTCATTCAGGTCGAGTAGCCCACTGGCCTTTCTTCCAAGATCTTGCCTAGTGGGAAATCAGATCAATCTCATTCCTAAACCATACCTAGATATTTGTCAACAGGACTTAGAGGTATAGAGGAGGCACCTGGCAGGCTCGCAAGTGTTCAAAAACCCAAGGTCTTTTGCTGAAGATTTTGCGCTATCTGCTTCATCTGGGTCTTGTTCATCCATCTCTTTCAAGGAGGAGGGGAAAAAATAAGTTTGGATGACTGATCAGAACCAGCTAGGATATTATTCCAGGGGATAAAGCCAACAAAGAAATAATAACATCCACATTTCCGGTATAAATAGTTTAACAAAGCAAAAGAAAATATATGTTATTGACTACATTGGGAGACGCTGCTATTTTTGTTTTCAATGCAACAATGAACTTTGGTTTTATTGGATTCCAATATTTTGTACTTGAAGGTCTTTTACCTTGAATTTTGCATCCAACTTCTGCGGTTCCACTAGGAACTCTTGCAGGCATGGCTGAAGCTGTTCTTTTCAACAATAGGAGAAGATATATATGCAAAAAAGGGGAACCAAGCAGTATGTTAGGGTTCCATATAGCATCCAAAAGTAAATCAGAATCCAAAACAAAGTATTGTACAAAGTTCCAATTTATTAAGAGAGCTATGTTAGCACATCTGGGAAAACCCGAATCTGAAAGCTTCCCAGTTTTCCACACCTAGTTGAAAGTTCAAGATCTTGTTCCCACACCCACAAGACTATCACATGGTCCAATCTTCCACTAACATGCTGACAGTTCCAAACCATCCAGTTCCAGTCAGGTTCAGAGGTGCAAAGATGGAGGATGACCTTGGCTTTTGTTATGCCTACATCGCATCTCACTCCTACAATTCCCCCTCCCATTTTCCCACAATAGAAAATGCATAGTAGAATAATAGAAAGTAATGACAGGCGGGAGGGAGGAGCCAAAGTCAAGATGACACAACGTGCGATCTCAATGCTCTGAGATCGCAGTCAACACTTTTGCCTCCAGGTGGTCCAAACGGACCTAAATTGTCCCGTAGAGTCAGTGAACAGGAAGAATACATCTTGCTGATCACAGAGAGATCACCTCGCAAAGTCTCTGATTGGTCCAAGAGAAGCTCTTCAAGCCAGTGACAAAAAATCCAGCCAAATGGCTGATGAAGTTGGAGTGGCTCCAAAACGGAAGGATATGGAAAGAGAAAGTGTTTTCAGTTGGTGAGGAATTTTTACTGTTTTAAAAGTGACTGCCTATAAAAAAAAAACCTTAAAATTAATTTAAATTGGAGAACAGAAGAAATAAGTGGCAGGATTAAATTTGGACTGGTTTTGAAGAGTGGGTTATCTTACTTTTTAAATGCTATTTTTACAGATGGAATTTATGCAAGCCTTTTAAAATGAATGGATTAAGTTTCCTTCTATTTTTTTTCTCTTTGACTGTTCTCTGTAATCTATGGACAAAAATTCTCCTCTTTCATTACTGTGGGTGTTTTTCTAACTCATTTAAGAATCAAAGAACAAAAAAACCCCCAAAGAAATGGTAACATTGTAATACTGCTACTCGGAGGCTAGAGGTTTGTGTATTGGAAATGAAATACTTTTTTCACTGATTATCCTGGCTTGGCATTTCAAGGACTCACAGCTTGTTTATAGAGAGTGATAAGAAGAAGAAGAAAAGCACACAAATGTTCCTTTGAAGTAGATTTTTAACCAGAGAAAGGTGAAATGTTATTGTGATGCTTAATTCTGTTAAAACCTTCTAAGATAGAGCAGCAATGTTTGTCAGTTGGAAATCATGGTGCAATTTCAACGCCAGAAAGAAGTTTTAAATCTGCAAAAAATATTCTCAGAAATACAGAAATTATCAAATACAAGTGAGAGGATTGAGAAGAAGTTGGATTACTTAGTGCATCTAACAGTAAAATATGACAGAGAAGTTGAAGATGTTCATCAAATGGGAAAAGTGATGGTTAAAACCCAAAAAAACGAAGAGGAAAATGAATATAAAGAAATTAAAATTGCTGATATTTATGGTGATTGGTTTGTTTCTGAAAACAGAAAGAGTGGAATACTGAAAGAGGAATTAAATGGAGGGGAAACCTTCCTCAGATGGGAAGCTACAGAAGAGGAAAACATAAAATTATTTATGGATTTAAAGAGAGAAATCTTATTAGCAATAGTTTTGATAACACCACCAACAATCAAAGATAAGCTGATTAAGGAAACAGGGGAAAGGCATCAAAATTACATGAGAGATTTTATAAGCAAAGAGTTGCTAAGAGGAGTCCATACAAAGTTGATTAAGGAGATGATTAGAGGACTGTCGCCACAAATGGCGGAAGATATGACACTGTTTTGTTGCAGGAAAGAGTCCTCCAGGATTGGGCGGCCTATAAATCAATTTAATAATAAATAAGATACAGGTTGATAGATGGAAGAGTATAATCTAAAACTAGCTAAACAGTGAAATTTAGTGATAATAGATATAGTTAAATAAATAATTGATAATGATAATAATGTATACAATTTGTAGTGTTATGATAAGTAATAACTGGATATGAATATTGAATGGTACCCATGAAAGGAAGATTAGAAACCCTTTTGGATTATACATAAAGGTTAATGATAATTAAAAAAAAGAATTAAGTTAGATTCAGTTAAGTCTTAATTACTAGCGGGGAAATGATATGATGCAGGATATAGTCAAATAAGGGAGGGATAATGATAATAATGTATATATATGTATGGGTACAACATAAGGAAATGAGATGTAAATTGTAAACAGTGATTTGGAAAGAAGGATAGAAAATTTTGTTATTAAATATTATGGATGTTTAGCTAGAATAGGACACAAGTATTTAGTGTCATTGGAGGATTTTAGAAATAGTAAATGAAATGCCAGTATGTGGCTATGTATTAAATCTTGGTATATTTTATGATGAAGGACATTTAAACAATTATAGTCAAATGAAAATGGAGATATGATGATGGTGACACGTATAAATATTTGAGTTAAAATACTTGAGTTAATATGAATTATGTGTGTTGACTGTGGAAGAGATGCACAAAAGTCTTTTTGTAACTGATACACTTTCTACAGCATGTAAAGAAGAATGTTGTGTTTGTTTTAAATTAAAAATAAAAAAAACTTTTAATTAAAAAAAAGAAAGTAACGGCAGGCCAAAGATCCAAAAGAAAAGATGGCTTCAGGCCTGACTTAGTGGTGGGCTGCCGCTGGTTTTGACCAGTTTGGGTGAACCGGTAGTTGTGACCTGTGGGTGGGCCACCCTGCCCCCCCCATCCTGCCTGGTGCAATCCTGTCATATATTGCTGTGGTTTTGACACTGCACGCAAGTGTGGAAGGCACATGCAAGCAAATTGCTGTGTTTTTAGATGCCACACGCATACTCGGAAGGCATGTGTGTGCTCACATCTCCAGTGTTGGGTGAACCAGTTGTTATGGTGTGACACCCACCTCTGGAATCAAGGCCTTGCAGAAACTATTTCTTTTCTCAAAGTTTGTAGTGATTTACAATTTCTTCCAGAAAGATGATGACGGTAATGAATGGGATATAGTGACCTATAATTAATGATTTCCTGAGGCTACTTAAAGTTAAAGTAACCCAAAGGATTAGTTTGGCTTGGTAAATACCTGCTGTGAAAAAAATTAGACTAAAAGTTATATTAAACAGAATTAATTATCGATATATGCAGCTTGTGTAAGCATTGCTCATAAGCACGGAAGGGCATCATGACTGTTTTCTTTCTTGCACTTAGTCATCTGAAATTTAAAATTAATTCAGACATAGGAAAGCTGCACTTTCTACCCTTTTTCCTATCTTATTATTCAGAAGAAATAGAATTGCAAGTCCATGTCTTTGGCTATTGTTTATGGCTTAGAGTTGGTTTTGATTGGCTTCTTTGAGACATTTTTGGAAGTTACTCTCCTTCTATCTGAGGCACATGAGGAAAGCAATGAGAGAGATTTAGCTAGGATAAGATCATCAAAATGGACTAGTAGAGGATGAGTAGGCAAGACAGAGATTATGGGCAAAACGTGAAGGGCATCATGTAAAAGGAATGAGATCATAATTTCAACAGAGTACAGCAGAATTATACTATTTGCAGCATTCTAAAACTATCAAAATTGTTTAGATGCCTTGTCCCAAAGGTGCTTTTCAAAAGGCGACTGGACTTTCTGAGCTGAAGAAGCTTCTTGGATGAGAAGCATAATGTCTTCAAAGAAAAACCAGAATGTCCAGTTGCCTCTTGAAAAAGCACCTTTGGGACAACCATGACCTGGATGACTGGGAATCTCCTTAGATGTTTATGTTACTTGCTACTCAATGGATTAAACACCAGACCGCACTTGCCACCTATGAACAGATTATCTACACATATAAACTGTGCATGGACAACTATAATGAAATATGGGGCTCATTTATGCAGAATATGTAATACTGTATTTTTTGGATTATAAGACACACCAGAGTATAAGACGCACTAAGATTTTGAAGAGGCAATTTTTTAAAAAAAGGTTTTGCACTCTGCAGTCCTCCCAAAAATGGCCCGTTTTTTGCAAAAAATGGGCCCATTTTTTTCCCCAAAAAGGGGCATGAATAGCCTTTAGGAGGCTTGTACAGTGCTCCTGACAGCCTGGGGGGGGGGGCAAAATTGAGCAAAAAACGGTCCATTTTTTGCTCATTTCTGCCTTCCCCAGCCCCCAGGGGCACCCTGGAAGCCTCCTAAAGGCAATGCATGGCCATTTTGGTGAAGGGGGTGGGGTTTGGGGAGGGAAAACATGTTATATTCATTGTATAAGATGCACCCAGCCTCTTTTTTAAGGGAAAAGGGTGCATCTTATACTCCAAAAAATACAGTAGGTTAAAATAGTTATCCAGAGCTATCAGAAATATAGACTTCTTAAATAATAATTGCATTAGGCAAATATACATAGAATTGTAATTGTTATCATCATAGTGACATATCATATTATGCTTTCATTGTTTTATGTTTTTATTTTTGTTATAGCACTTTTTATGTGTTTTTTCCCTCATTTTTGACATGGTATGTATGACTCGTGCTACACTGTATTTTTTTGTGTGCCTTGCTTTTCTTCTCTTTTTGTTGTTAATAATTAAAGTAGCAATAGCAGTTAGATTTACATACCACTTCACTATGCTTTACAGTCCTCTCTAAGTAGTTTACAGAGTCAGCCTATTGCCCCCAACAATCTGGGTCCTCATTTTACTAACCTCGGAAGGATGGAAGGCTGAGTCAACCTTGAGCTTGATGAGATTCGAACTGCCAAATTGCAGGCAGCTGGCAGTCAGCAGAAGTAGCCTGCAATAATGCACTCTAAACACTGCAGCTCTTCTTATGAGTTATGAAGGCAGCCACCACGGTTAATGGGATCCAATCTACTCTTCCTGGATTAAAAAAAAAAAAAGACTCTCATTGCTTTTACATTGTCAGATGCCTAGATATGGGGGTGGTCCTGGCAATGAGTCGTATTTTAATTCATGTAGTGATTGCATGGCAGTGTCTAGAGCCCTGAATATCCACTAATTACCTTACCTGTGCAGAAGCTATCTGAGCTTCAATATCATTCAGGTTTTCTGCCTGCTGAAATTTCCCAGGGATGAATGTTGTAGCATACGACCAAATAAACCTGTCTTTGCTGCATATCAGGGTTAATGAATGTTGACTGTAGCATATGGTTTTACATAAAAAAGAATATTTTTATGTGAATACAAACTTTAAATACAAAAGGTTCCTCTGTGAAAATAATTACTGTATATCCCAGTTCAGAGGGATACAGTGCGTTATCATTGGCAATTTCTAAAGATACCAAAAGTGCACACAGTTTTTGAGATATTACATGGGTAGTATTTAAATACATATCTAACATAAGCCATTGTGAATTTTGTTTGGATGAAGCACATTTCTTTTTCTGGAAAGAATTTTTATTTTATTTGTACAATGTATAGATTGCCCAACCCCCATCAACTATGACTGCCCCCAAAAAAATCTCATCAGGAGCATCCCCCCCCAATCTAAAAACATTGTCAAAAAACAGCCAGCAAGGACTCAACCTTCACTACCCATAAATCAGGGAGAAGAGCCAGAACTTTAATAGATTTTTGAACATCATTAGAGTGGGAAACAGCTGAAGAATGGTTGCAGAAATTGGGTATGTCTAGTTTAATGAAAAGAAGGAGTATGGATGACATGATAGCAGTGTTCCAATATTTGAGGGTCAAGTTATTCTCCAAAGCACCTGAAGCAGAGGTGGCTTCTGGGTGGTATGACCCGGTATGGGCGTACTGGTGGTAGCTGGGAGCAGCGGCCACAGTACCAGTACGGAACTGTTACCGCTGTTTGAGGCAAATAGGCCAATTGTGCATGTGCACACAGTGTGTGGCACCTGTGCGACCTCCACCGAGCAGCTAAGTATTGCTGGGCGATGGCGTGCACATGCGTGCACAGCGTGCATGCCCACCGAGGACTCCTGGCCCCGTCGCAGCATCCCCAGCATCGCATTACAACCCCCGGTTGCAATGGGATCCGGAACCCACTACTGACCTGAATGCAGAACAAGAAGCAGTGGATGGAAACTAATCAAGCAGAAAAGAAATCTAGAACTAAGGAGAAGTTTCCTGACAGTGAGAACAACTTGCCTCTAGAAGGTGATCCAACACTGGAGGTTTTAAATAAGAGATTGGACAACTATTTGTCTGAAATTTAGGGTTAGGATTAGGGATTGGATTAGAATACCTCCAAGGTCCCTTCCAACTCTGTTATCTGGGGAGATATCATTTGTGGCAGTGAAGGCATACTTCAGGGTCCTGCAAAATAACACTTATTGAATACTGCATTCAGTTTTTGTCAAGAGAATGTAAAAAAGATGTGGAGACTCTAGAAAGAGTGCAGAGAAGAGCAACAAAGATGATTAGGAGACTCAAAACTAAAACATATGAAGAACGGTTGCAGGAACTGAGTAGGTCTAGTTTAATGAAAAGAAGGACTAGGGGAGACTTGATAGCAGTGGTCCAATATCTCAGGGGTTGCCACAAAGAAGCGGGAGTCAAACTATTCTCCAAGGCACCTGAGGGCAGAACAAGAAGCAATGGATGGAAACTAATCAAGGAGAGAAGCAACTTAGAACTGAGGAGAAATTTCCCGACAGTTAGAACAATTAATCAGTGGAACAGCTTGCCTCCAGAAGCTGTGAATGCCCCAACACTGGAAGTCTTTAAGAAGATCTTGGATATCCATTTGTCTGAAATGGCCTAGGCAGAGGTTGGACTAGAAGACCTCCAAGGTCCCTTCCAACTCTGCTATTGTATTGTATTGATTGATGGAAGTCAGAGCACATCTGCATAATATCACCAGATAATTAAAAACAACCAGAAATAGAAGTTCCTCAAATAATCAGGCCCTGTTCTAGAACAATAGCTCTTCAAGAATGAGTGAACCAGCCTCTTTCTCAACGAAGAATTTACAACAACCAGAAATTAAAAACATGTCACCTTCTGCGAAGCCTTAACTAATTATAGATAGATAGATAGATAGATAGATAGATAGATAGATAGATAGATAGATAGATAGACAAGCTCATGGTCCCAAGAACTTTGTTTAATTCCTTAGGACTAACAAGATCAAACTTCTTTCAGATAACCAAGCCAGACTGAGGAGAGGAGGAGGAGGAAGGAGGAAGGGGAGGAGGATGAGGAGGAGGAGGAAATGGAGGAGGAGGAGGAGGAGGAGGAGGAGGAGGAGGAAGAAGAAGAAGAAGAAGAAGAAGAAGAAGAAGAAGAAGAAGAAGAAGAAGAAGAAGAAGAAGAAGAAGAAGAAGAAGAAGAAGAAGAAGATGATGATCATTTGCTGGTTTTATTGCACCTCTGATCACTTCACCCTTAAGCTCTGCTTTAAAGCAATATCTTGCAAGGTCAATTGCTTTTGTTTAACATGTCACTCAGTTAGCCCTGATTTCCCCACAATGCCCCATGCGATCCACCCTTCTCCTTTCTTTCCTATTTTATTTCCATAAGAGATTCACATAGTCCTGGAGCTCCATAGGAACAGTTGGAAAGTTAGAATCCAACTTGGAGTGAATCCAAGCAACTTTATCTGACAGGTATCTAGCATATTACTCCCAGCAGCCTAGAAGACACCTCTCTGAAGCTGAACAGGACTGTCAGACAGTTATTCATAGACACAGTAAGGTCAGAGAATAATGATTTTTTTTGCCCTTACTACCATGACTAAGGTCTAATATCAGCCTTCATGGTATTCTAAAGGGATCTCTTCACCCATTTTATCTCCCTCCACTTCCTTGTAACTGGAACGAAAGAGTCACATTGGTATAATCTGATTCAAAGCCCTTATTGCCCTTTTATTCCAAAAAGTACTATCATTTTTGTTAAGCATTGCAGATGATCCTCAGGAACAATTCTAAGTTCCTTCTAAAATCCAATATGGTTCTTTAATCACATGAGGAACACCAGTCAAACAGTTCCAGCCTTCCTGAATGAAGGGTAACACCAGAGTACTCCAGGGCTATCAGACTGTGATCTGATCATGAAAGGGAAGTAATGAAAGCTTCCTCCCAACTCCAGATCAGATCATCACTGCTTCAGGAAAAACAGCAGATCAAGTGTATGACTCTAGTTGCTATAACCTGGTGAAATGATGCATTATAGGCAATAATTTTTGAGCTAAGGTAGCTGAAACAGATTAATTTACAAAATGAGTCCAAAATCTGGGACACTTGATTCCTGTGGACTTGAAATTATATTAAAGCAACATAATACACATACATACATACATACATACATACATACATACATACATACATACATATACAATATGAATATAATGTATTCCTACAATATAAAATTTGAATCAATATAAACATTCTTTTTAAAAAGAATCACAGAACTTTTCAAAGACTAATAACAAAACCCAACCCTTACCTAATGGAAGAATAGTCAGAGCATCAGGTGCTATGAGGTACTACTTTAAATCTAATAGTTTCCTTCCTTCCTTCCTTCCTTCCTTCCTTCCCTCCCTCCCTCCCTCCTTCCTTCCTTCCTGACAGTTTCCAACAGAGAAAGCATAAAGATGATACTGTCATAGAAAAAGTCTCCATTTTTTCCTGATCGCTTACCAATATTATCATAATAGGACCAAAGGCAAGTTTTCAGTGTGGATTTTAATGCCTGAGCCTTTTTATATATTTTGGTATTACCTTAAGCACTGCAGAAGAATTCATATCCCTAAAGACAGAATATAAATAGTTGTAACAAAATAATGGGAATAAATAGTCCTTAAGGTTGCCCGAAGCTATCCAGATTTTGAAAGCTAGAATGTAAATTTGGGATTGTTCCTAAAAATAAATAGGAAGTAAGCTGTGTTGACATAAAATGGGAAGTATATGGGTCTGCTTTAAGATAATTTAATATTGCATTTCGACACTACTCTTCTAGACTAGTGTTTTTCAATCTTGGCAAGTTTCTGTGGTGTTCCAGAATTCCTTCTGCCTTTGATCTAGATTGATTTCAGACAGTTCTACTGTATCTGAACAGGATCCCAGTTAGAGATGGATGAATGTATTTTGCTTTCTTTCATTTGTAAGAATATCTATATCTATATCTATATCTATATCTATATCTATATCTATATCTATATCTATATCTATATCTATATCTATATCTATATCTATATCTATATCTATATCTATATCTATATCTATATCTATATCTATATCTATATCTATATCTATATCTATATCTAGATAGATAGACAGATAGATAGACAGACAGACAGACAGACAGGCAGGCAGGCAGGCAGGCAGGCAGATAGATAGATAAAGATATATAGATATATATTTCCTATTATAGCTGTCTTGCTTGTAAAGAATGTGGGGATTAACTTCAATTCAGCTTTCATAAGAAATGGGGAAAATTTTCCATTTGTATCTGTCCAAATTGTATGTTTCCTCTTCCCAGTAAGAAAAACCCGTGCTATAATTCTCGACCTAGTTTGCATTAGGGATGAGAAGTTTGTTTAAAGTAGAAGGAGTAATTTTAAACCTAACTCAATATTACATATATAATTTGAACAAACAGAAACCCCAATATAGATTTTCAGGACCTAATTAGTTCAAACCCTCTGCTTAAATAGGATGACTCTCTCTGCACTGTCTCTGCCACCCTTTTGTTGCTGTTGTTTTGAATTTCTATGGTCTTTTCAATCTCATTTACAAAAAAAAAATGTGGTTTTGTAATCAGTAATGGAAAAGACCAAATTCCTGAGCCTTGACGATCAATTTTGCCTATTATATTCTATGTGAATAAAACAAAAGACCTGCAAGATGGAGCCAACTGCCCAAAGGAATCATTAAGTCCAAATAAATTCAAATGGCACATGAGAACTCTTATATCAGAAGCCAAATCCACTATCATGAGTTTGCTAGAAGCTGGCTTAAACGAAGCATTTTCTCTATTTCATGCTGTTTCTGGATGATCATCATTCTGACCAAGTTGAGAACCTTCTCCTAGATCTAAAGTCTCATTTATTTTGAGATGCTGCATTACATGGTGCTTTTCAGATAAGAAAAAGCAGAGCATCTGTTTTTCATAGGAAACGAGAGCTGAGCTGTTTGCCAAGCTCATTGCCAAGCAATGTGGCAAAACAATATAAGAAGGGAGAGGATGCTAAGAATGGGAGCATGATAGAGAAAAGGAAAAATGCCAAGCTAAAGGAAGTGCTCTGTTCAATAGAGTCTCCTGATTGGACAGTTGACTTGTTCAGCTCAAATGTGCTCAAATATTCAAGACACTAGCTGTAAGATTAGCTCTGCTGACATAAGGAAAGACACAACACCTAGATATGTGTTTCCTCATTTCCTACTCCTATTTCCCTCCCCTGTTATGTTTTAGTCCATACCATCAAACTTTGGGAACCTGGTTTGGCCCAGCCTTAAATTCATCAACACTTAAAACACTAATGTCTATGGAGATTCCCAGTCATCCAGGTCATGGTTGTCCCAAAGATGCTTTTGCAAGAGGCAACTGGGCTTTCTTTGTCACAATGGGTCGGACATGACTTTGCAACTAACAACAACATGTGTTGAATGATGATCCACTAATGGTGGAATGAACTTGGCTTGCTGGCTCAAAATGTCTTTCTTAGAAGACAGATTTTTTTTCCCCACAGTTTGCATTAATCTTTCATTGTTTGTTTAGTTGCAAGCAGCTAGATATTTATTTTATTTAGGACAAATATTATTGACTCTCTTTTGCTCCAAAGACTCTTGAGATACTCTTTATACTTTTTTGTTTTATAAAAACAAATATTAAAAGATTATTTAAACAGCAAGCAAAAATGAAGGGCAACACAGTAATAGTATAAAAAAAAAATAAACCTCAGGTTCAAACAATAAGTCTTCAGACACTCCAGAAGCTGAGGAAGGTCAATTCTTCTTTTGAGGCATTGACACTATTTTAAAATCTCTTTGCTCAGATGAGCCAAAAGCAACAAAGAAAATTGTTACAGTCTTCTTCAAGCATTCACTTGAAAGTTTGGGAACAATACTGACTTTATCCCACACTATTTATGATCAAACCAATTCAAACCGGGGCCTGAAGGAGGTTTGCATTTGCATTCACTTAAACATATGTTCACTTAAATATGAGCCAGCAGTGTGATGCAGATGCCCAAAATCCCAACACAGTCCTAATCTGCATCAACACAGAGAAAGTTTCAAGATCATGTGAAGAGATAATACTGCTTTATACTGCACTGATGATACTACACAGGAATATTGCATCCAATTCTGGTTACCACAATACAAAAAGATTTTGAAACCTGGGAAAGAGCGTAGTGAAGAGCAGCAAAGATGACTGGGGGCCTGGAGGCTAAACCATATGATTAAGGGAACTAAGTTTATCTAGTCCAGGGCTGTCAAACTCCCAACCTGCGGGCCGGATGTGTCACACACTGGCCTTTCCCATGGCCAGTTTCATGAAGGGAGGAAAATCCTGATATGTCTGGTGACGCTGCCATGATGACATGAATTTGACACCCCTGATCTAGTCTAACAAAAAGAATGACCAGGGGTGATATGATAGCAGTTTTCTAGCAGTTGCAAGCTGCCATAGAGAAGAGAGGGTTGACTTGTTCTCCAAAGCACCTGAGGGCAGGACAAGAGATAACTGGGTGGAAGATCATTAAAAAGAGATTCAGCCTAGACCTAAGGAGTAATTTCTTGTCAGTAAGAACAATTAACTAGTGGAACAGCTTATGGGTGTTCCACTGTTGGAAGTTGTGGGTGCTTCATTACTGGACATTTTCAAAAAGAGACTGGACAACGTTTTTTGGAATGGTATAGGGTCTCCTGCTTGAACAGAGGGTTGGACTAGAAGACCCCTAAGGTCCCTTACAACCCTATTATTCTTTGTTCTATGTTTTTTGCAGAGGTGGATGTCACATAATGTAACAACCTATTCACCCAGAACCCAAAATGTGAACGTGTGCATGTGCACCTTGCACTCATGCCTGCGGCATCAGAAAAACAGTGATTATATAGGGCGGGTGGGCAGGCTCAGCCGGTGGTCAGAACTACCAGTTCACCTGAACCGGTCTGAACTGGCAGCAGCCTAGTTCTTTGTGTAACTGAAGACTCTGCTTCATAATGGGCCCAGATCCTGCAGAGAACTATCCTTTTGTCCAAGCATAAGTCCAATTCCCTCTTCATATCTCCCAGCTGAATATATGAAGGTCTGAGAAAGATAGGGTCAGGGCTGCTTATACTGTCCCATCCATCCAAGTTTAAGACTTCGTACATTAGGATGTTCATTGATTTCCTTCCTTCCCAACACTGATCAGAGACCCCTTGACAAGTATCCTCTGTAAATAGAAGATTGGCCCAATAGTCACTCAATTCCTTTTCTTTCCATTACTATTTCCACCTGATATTAACCACAGATTAATCAGTAAAGACATTTGCAGCCTGTGCTTCCAATCCTATGAGATAGGACTAGCTGCCGGACACATATTAATTATCAGAATAATTAATAATCCTCAACCAGTGTGAATACACATGAAACCATGCTTAGAGATGGATAGATCACTGTTTCAAAACTTAAAAAAAAATCCCTTTAAGAGTCAGTGCATTAGTGTATATGCTCTGCCTGCTTGTCCCTGGGGGGGGGGGGTAAAAAAACCCACATTCTGCAGGCTAGACCAAATCATTAAATCAACATCATTTTGGATTTATACTTTTTTAGAAGTAGAGGGGGCTCAAAAAGAAGAGTTTGTTTTTAAAAGTAACATGAAACACAGACTGAATTTATCAGAAACCTGAAACTTTGAGGGCATTATAAAAATTCACCTTACAGGGTATTCCTAGAACTTCACAGAGTGATTGTTTTTTTTTTTTTTTTTTTTTTTTTTTTTTTTACTTTCATGGTGTGCTGGAAGCAAATTTCATGAATCAGGAAATTTGTGGTGGTAGCATGAGTGTCAGCTTCTAAAGGTGGAAATTCAGATTGATCTTGAAATCCAAACTCTTTTTAATGACCTAATCAGGTCTATATCAAGTCATTCCCATATTATTTATTTAAGATAGAGGAATAGCATGAGTCAACTTGTTATGTGCATACAGAATTTTTCCTAGATCTGATTGTGTTTAGCTTATTAGATCCAGATCTGATTGTATTTAGCTTATTAGATCCAGACTAGCCAGATTAAGAGGATTGGGTACATTATAAAAAGGAAAACAACATTTTTATCGGTTTCTGAAACTTCCAACAAACTCCAAAAGCCAGTGAAGGCTGAGATTTTAGTCTAGTCACTAAAGTTGGCTCCTGTTTTGTCCTGGAGACAGTAACATCTACCCAGACAAGCCAGGTTGACATTGCTTTCCTCTTCTGTGCCAACTGGAGCTCTTCAAGGTGCAAGAAGTAAGGTCAGAACAGAGCTTGGCATTTGCAATGCACTGATATAATCTTTGCATATAAATGGTCTGTCAAATGTAAGATGTGATTGGCTATTTAAATATTGACAAGATTTTCCTCCTCAGCTTTTGTTCAAAGCCAGGGGAATTCAGAGTTTGAGCAAATCACTTTGTCACGCCATCTCGCCAATTGCATATTATCCTTTCCTTCATATTTCCTATGACATCTCCTCTCACTCCATGACTGGGATTGCAGTCTGGCTCATCTATCAAACTGACTTCAGTTATCTGAAGCCTCTCTGACGACAGATGGTGATCTCCTGCTGACTCGGCTTCTGGAGTGTCAGAGAAAAAGGTGGAGTTCTATTGTCATCACGGGCCAGAAGACCTAGCAAACATCCTTATGCGTATCTAAACGTGCATTTAAGTGGGGAGAAAAAAATCTTCGTGCATAGTCAATTTAATACTTTGTTTAATGAACATTCTTTAAAGGAATGAATCCTTGGCTCAATCTTTAAAGGTTACCAAGAGCCATGGTGGTGCAGTGGTTAGAATGCAGTACTGCTGGATGACAGAGGGAAGAAAGGAGGTAGGGAGGGGGAGGAGAGAGAGGGAGAAGAAAGTGATGGATAAGGATAAATATGGTGTATGGAGAGTAGAAGAGCTAAACAATTGTGTTTTGGGAGCTGGTAAGATGAATTGATGTAAACACTTAATAATACAAAATGATGTTGGTTATGTAATACTATACATATGATTATATGTTGTGAAAATGGAAAAATAAAAAAAATTACAAAAAAAAAGAATGCAGTACTGCAGATTATTTCTGCTGGCTGCCAGCAGTTCGGCAGTTTGAGTCTCACCAACTCAAGGTTGACTCAGCCTTCCATCCTTCCGAGATTGGTAAAATGATTATTTTGATACTGTAAACCACTTAGAGAAGGCTGTAAAGCACCGTGAGGCAGTATATAAATCTAAGTGCTATTGCTATAGCACATAGCACAAAATTTAGCAATAGCACTTAGACTTATATACTGCTTCATGGTGCTTTACAGCCCTCTCTGATCAGTTTACAATATCAGCATATTGTCCCCACCAATCAGAGTCTTCATTTTACCTACCTGGGAAGGATGGAAGGCTGAGTCAACTTTGAGCCGGTCAGGATCAAACTCCTGACAGTGAGCAGAGTCAGCCTACAATACTTATTTCATTGCACCATCACAGCTATGTAATAACTCTATTAGACTAAGATCAAGAAGATTTAGATTCATTGGCTTATTTGATCAGGGAGCTCAGTAGATAACAACCTCCTTGCTGCACGTGGGAAAAGAGGAAGAGTATGGCAGGTTGCAGAACCAGCCAGATGTTTAGTCTGGATTCAGCATGTGTAACCACACTTCCTTTTGGTACTGTCCATGGGAAAGGCTGAGCGTCAAATAATTGAGGCCTTTGAACTATGCTGCTAAAGAAGACTGGTGCTAGTCCCTTGGACTGCAAGGCGACCAAACCGGTCAGTCCTAGAGGAGATCAACCCTGACTGCTCTTTAGAAGGCCAGAACCTGAAGATGAAACTCAAATACTTAGGCCATCTAATGAGAAGGAAGGACTCAATAGAGATGACCCTAATGCTAGGAAAGATTGAGGGCAAAAGAAGAATGGAGAATACAGAGCTGGATGGAGTCACTGAAGCAGTCGTGTGAACTTAAATGGACTCCAGAGAATGGTAGAGGACAGGAAGGGCTGGAGGAATGTTGTCCATGGGGTTGTGATGGGTTGGACACAACTTCATAGCTAACAACAACAACAACAACAACAACAACAACAACAACGATAACAACAACAACAAACCACACTTACATTGAGTCCAATCACAGGGTGACCTGAAGAGCAAGGTTTCCAAAAAAAAGGTCACAATAGTGACTGTAAGTGTATCATCAAAGCCTTGCCTCTCTACACATTCCAGTAGAGAGAGGTTCTCCAGGGATTGTCTCCAGCATGAGTCTGAAACCTCTGAAGATTAAAACTCTGGTCCTGGTGACAAACCAGGATTGGATGTTGCGTTTGTTTCTCCATGTGTTACCCCTGGTCTAATCAATTGTATAAGATTATTTTTATATGTCAATGATGAGCAAATGTTTATGAGTGACACTTTAAACTGTGAGAATATAATAAGTGTGTTAATAAATAAAAATGGATTATCCATTTATAGCAACACCGTGCAGTGAAGCTTTTGACCACATAGATTCACTATACAATTTTTTTAAAAGCAAAAGAACTATGCAATCATTGATGGTCTTTGGGCAACATAAGCAAAGCATCACATGAAGAAAAATATTCATTGTTTTTTCCTCAAGAATAATTCTTATTGTTGTTCTAAGTCAACAGGAGAAGATGGCAATTCATTTAATTATCAAAAGAGAAAAGAGATACAATCAAAATTATTCAGTAGAGCTACCATTTTCTTACATAGATCAATCTTTGTAATTTTTCATAATGTAAAAATGGTTAGCTATAGTGTTAAACCTGGGGTAAGGTGTAAAAAAAATCCCAGATATTTGCTATTTCCCATCCACAGTTTAATCCTGATTCCCAAGTCAGAAAATAGAATCTGCTCACATTATTCTTATCTATCTTTTCACCCGGCTTTCTATTTTTCTTACTTAATGCCAACATTTAACAGAGGGATTTAACCGTTTAGCCTTCAGTATCCCAAAGGAAAATTCCTCAAATATATGACTTCACTTGTTCGCATTCCTTCAGGCATTATCCTTATCTTCTCCTCCAGTGTTCAAATTTAGACAGCAACCTTCATGATCAATCTTCCAGAAACTGAAACAATTGTTTTCTTGCCTTCCTTTGGTCCCACAAAACTGTTATCAGAAATCAACACACTGTCTGCATGCAACTGCATTGCCTGCGCCATAGCTAATCTCTACCTTTCTTTGTAATTCCCATCCTCTTTCAATTTCCATCTCCCTTGCTACTATCTTTCTCTTCTACTTTGTTCCTGAAATGTTGTTCTTACTTGGACTTTCATTGTGTCTCCATTGTGCTTTTCTTAATCAGTTGCATACAATGAAGGAAACCAAGATGATGGGAAGTTTGGTCTGCCCGTATTTAGTAACTCAGTTTCTAGTGGCTGCATAAATATTGGCAACTTTGTGAATTGACTGACCAAATACAGAAAAAAATAATTTCTGCTAAGGGTTTGAAAGCCTAAAGTAATCTCTACAAAGGATAATAGGAAATGTGGTTTCTGCCACATTTTTCAAAATTTTACTAACTTATGTTTACTTAAACCACTTTAATAATTTAATTGATTATTAATTAAATTGTTAATGTGATTTTTTTAAAGAAATGCAAATCTTAATAAGACCTGCCTCAGTTTGTTTGTAAATTCTATTCTGGGAACATACAGCTGTTTTGCTGTGTTCTTTGAAATTATAGTCCTACATACTAAATCACTGCAGTCAGATAATAGGATAAAATAAAAGTATTCTTATTAAACTGAATATTCCTCACCTTATCTATACATTTGACTTTTGTTTCCTCAGAAAAGAACTTTGCATTTTCCCTCCTCAGATACAAAATGTTGTTACTTTCAACAATGGGTGCAAGTATTTGGGGAAATGGGATGTCACTGTTTACCTCAGAGATGTCTAAGTAATGTTTTCTATCAACTTGAAGAAGATGCCCTGATCACCAACACAGTATTAAAACTCTTGTGTTCATTTGTTTGTAATCTTCAGTTGGGTGAAATGGTGCATCACTGGGAGACAATTTTTGAACCAAGGTACCTGAAATGGGATATCTTAACAGAATCTATCCAAAATCTGGAACCCCTCACTTTTGAGAGATTGAAATTTGGCGAAGTTGTGGACATCATTTAACATCATTGTGCTGCTCTACTGCCATATCATTGGTCAGCTTCCTTGCCACCTTCCCACAAAGAAAGTCAGTAGGGGAGCTGGCAGGAAGTTTGGAAGTCCCAAGCCAACAGGCAGGTAAATGGACGTTGCTGAGATGTTGAGGGAGTGAGGTGTGTGTGTGTGTGTGCGCGCGTGCGTGCGTGGGGCATGTGGAGAGGTGCCGCATGGATCAGAGAGGGTATGTGAAAAGTGCCACATAGGTTTGGGAGGGTGTACAAAGGTGTGAGGGTGTGTGCAAGAGGCGCAGTAAGGATTGGTTGGGTGAGAGTGTGAGGGAGTGCACAAGAGATGTTGCATAGGCTGAGGGGGAAGTGAGGGGACGCCAGGGAGGGTGTTAGAGGTGTCAGGTAGATCAGGGAGTGAATGAGAGGTGGGAGGAAGTGTGCAAGCAGTGCTGTGTGGATCAGAGAAGTTGTGCATGGGGTGTGGCATGAGTTGGGGAGGGGAGGGTATAGAGCAGGGATGGCAAACCTTTTCGCCACCAAGTGCCCAAGCCAGAATGCGCATGCGTGCATGTGCGCTGGAGTGCTGGAAACCCAAAGACCAGCTGGCCGGTGCATGCATGACTGTTTTTTGGGTAGTTTTGGCCATTTTGGGGCCATTTTCTGGTTTTCTACCAGAGCACCAAAATATGGCCTAAAATGGTCTGAAAAATGGCCAAAAATGGCCTGAAAATGGCCCAGAAAATGGCATTTTTGGGGGGTGTTTTTAGTTGTTTTCAGACTGTTTTCTGGCACTCTGGTGGCCAGCGCACATGTGCACACCAGAAAACGGAGCAGCAGCTGGGAATAGCGCACATGCCCACAGAGAGGGCTCTGCATGCCACCTCTGGCACCCATGCCATAGGTTCACCATCACGGGTATAGGGAATGCAGTAATGAACAGAGAGAGAATATGGGGGTGCACAAATGTTAGGTATGAAAACAACTGTGAAATGATGGCCCAATAAGTCACTGGTTGTCTAGCATAATATAGCTAGGAACAATAGACCAGGCCTACACACAAAGGTTTAAATAAACTGATTTATTGCTAAAAGCCTATGCACATGAATGTCTATGGAGATTCTCAGTCATCCAGGTCATGGTGTCCCAAAGGTGCTTTTTCAAAAGGCATCTGGTCTTTGGTTTTTGCTTGAATACATTTCCCTTCACATCCAAGATACTTCTTCAGTGCTGAAGTAACTTCTTGGATAAGAAGTGAAATGTTTTCAAGCATAAAACAAAGCCCAGATGCCTTTTGAAAAAGCACCTTTGAGATATTCAATCTAATCAACTAATGGTCATCACCTGGTTAGAGACAGATAAGGGTCAACCATACTCAAGAGAGTGTCAGGGTTCTGACTGATGTTCTAATTAAATCATGAGTCTCCAGCCAAGCTTCAAAAGAAACCCAGTTATTTATTAGGAGTTTCATGGCAGCATGTTCCAAATGAAGCCAACTCTGACCCCACATAATTTACGACCCAGGCTTGACCCTGTTTCCCCACTCCCCCAGGGTGTGTCATCAGTCAAAGCAATTTCCTGGGTTGTAGAGATCACTCCTCTCTGGCCACTGTGGATGATCTCGAGAGACAGCCTTGACAGAGATATGTCTGGAATATGCTTTTGTTTTTGATTGCCATGATGCTTCACTATAGCTGCAAGTTCATTTTACCATCGCCCTTACCTATGGCAACCTGAGAGCAGGCCAGGAATGCTTTGCAAGTTGACAGAGGGTTTTTGCTTGTGGCTATGAAGGGATTTTAGGTTAATCCCTCTTTTCATTCTGCTCACAGGCTCTGCCATTCCTTCTCCTACGCCTACGGTTTGGTATTCAATATGCTTATGGTACAGTTAAGTCATATGTCTAACAAGTAACTGATCACATTTAAACTTCCTGAAGCTAATTTGATGCTTACCTAAGTATAATAGCCCTTATATTTTTGTTCTAGATAGATCCAAAAAAATTCTTTTGTTTTATTGAAAACTCATGTCTGTTAAAGAATAAAACATGGAGTACAAATGATTCATTCACAAATGTACTATAACTTCTTCCATTAAAGGGACAAAAAAATAGAGGAATGAGTAAGTTTCCAAAAGATGATTAATGCACTGAATTTAACTTGAGTATTTTTTTTAAAAATAAATTATTTACTTTTGACAAATGATTTATGTTTCTGGTATAGACCAGCTTATGTCCTGAAATGAAATTGAAAATAACAAAATGTTATTTAATTTAAGTTCTTTTAAAATATCCCCCATATATAAAATGATATCCCTTTTCTATTATATCTTCTCAGAAAGAAATTAACTTAATAAATGAAAAGTTCTCTCTCTCCAAAGAAATTGATGCTGTCTATTAACAATTAATATTCTTTAATTTCTGGATTGCATTTATTTTATTTATATTCCATTTTTTATATTTATATTTTGATGATGATGATGACGAAGACGATTGTTATTACCAGTAGTAGTAGTAGTAGTAGTAGTAGTAGTAGTAGTAGTAGTAGTAACAACTGAATGCAGTGAACATATCTATTTCTCCTTTCTCCTATTTTCCCCAGAACAATAAAGATATTAAGTGATTGGTCGAAAGACATCCAACCAGCCAGCTTTCATGCTTAAAGTTGGTCTAGAACTCCCAGTCTCCTGGTTTTTAGCCATTCTGATGTCCTACAAATATGATCCATAAGAAGGAATATAAAATCCTGTAGGGCAGCTCTTGGAGTTTATTCTGTAAACAAAAATATTATGTAGGGTTGGTCTTCACTTTAAAATCTCTTCCTGCACCAGCCTGGGAAAAAATGCTTCAAGAAGTCAACTTATTAAAAGAGCTGCATGTTTAACACATTGCTTAAAGCAGTTTCGGTTGTTTCCATGGTTGTACCAAAATCTAAAAAAGACATGCTTTAAAGACATACAGTACTGTGCTCGTGTTCCTGTGCATTCTAAAGAGATTTTTTTTTCCAGATTTCTTAATTTCTCACCTTTTTCCCAGGATATTTTTAAGTGCAATCATCCAAGTCTCCTTTTCTCTAATACTGTGTGCTATATTTACCTGATGCAGGCTTTTCACAGCAAATGTATCCACTCCTTTAAAATATGTATTTGCTGAAATATTTATTTAGAAGCCAACCCATTTCAATAGATGCTTTCATATGGTGGAATCTGTAACTGAAGTGGAAATATAAGTTAAGAAATTGGTTAGACTGGAATATTGAAGGAAGCTGCAGAAAGCAGACCCTGGAATGGGACAATTTTCTGCAGCCAACGGTCATCTCACTGCTGGACCAAGCAGACTCTCCCTATGTTCTGACCTCAGCTTCCCCATAAAGCACGAAGCAGATTCCTGGTCCCAACAAAACCCCTTTTATTAAACAAATGTGAATTCCTCTCATTCACATTCAGCAAAGGCCTGGTAAACAGTCTTTCAAACTTGAATGTATGACGACAGACCTTATCTAGCTTGGGAAGCTGCCACATAAATAGTTTTCAAATGCAGTGCTGTGCAAGGAAAGACTTGGCACAGAGTTTCTGAGATTCATGGACAGATCTTCACACTCCTGAAATGAATGAACGAATGACTTGTTTCCTGCAAAAGCCCACTCTCCTTTCACTCCTCTTTTATTTCCTATGGGAGGAGCCATTCACCATCCACCTGTGGCTTTACTCACAAGTTGACCCTGATTTCTTAGCTGTTCTTTTCTTCTGGCGGCTCTGTGCATGTGTACCCTGGGAACAGGCTCCAGCTGTTCCTCTGCCTCACTGCTGTCTACCTCCGAAGGCAGCTGAGAACTGTCAGACAGCCTTGGCCCCATCTCTGCCTCTGATGCAGAGCCCTCGTCTGAGCCTTCCACAGCCTCCAGGACTGGCCAATGCTCCTTTCCAACCTCCTCACTGTCCAACTCTGGTGCCAGCTCCACTGGCCACTGGTTGGCCACAACAGCCTAAACTTCGAAGTGTTAATCTGGTTGTTCTGTAGTGACTGCAGTTAGTCTGGTGAGATTGTTGTAAATAGGCAAGTAGGAATAAATATATTCTCTACAATTCCCAGTGTTGTTCTGGTTCCTCACATCTGACATTTCAGTTGCTTACAATGCACACTCCACCCTTTAGGGATTCACCTTTTACAAATACTACCTGTGCATATATTTGATGGGAAAGGATGGGAACTACCAGCCTCATCACTTGTGTTGGCTATTCTTTATTGGAATTCATTTTTGGGAGGTGTCCATTCATAGGGATGTGGTGGCTCAGTGGCTAAGACTCAGAGCTTGTCCATCAGAAGGTTGGCAGTTCAGTGGTTCAAATCCCTATCACCATGTAGCAGAGTGAATTCCTGTTACTTGTCCCCACTTCTACCAACCTAGCAGTTCGAAAGCATGTAAAAATGCAAGTAGAAAAATAGGAACAACCTTTGGCGGGAAAGTAACAGCCTTCTGTGCACTTTTGCTATTTAGTCATGCCGGCCACATGACCATGGATACATCTTTGGATAGTGCTAGCTCTTTGGCTTTGAAATGGAGATGAGAACCTCCTCCTAGAGTTGGGAACAACTAGCATATATGTACGAGTGGAACCTTTACCTTTACCAATCATAGAGAAATCTATGTTATATTTCCTTTTCCTTTGTCAGTTGCATCCCATGCTGGCCACCATCACAGTTTTCCCTCTCCATCTGTTTCCTGGTGTCCATTTTTGGTTTTGTGTTCTCAGTTGGAGTGTGGCTTGATGAGAAAAAAAATGGCAGTCTACTCTGCCCATTGCTCAGTTATTCCCTTGCTTTACCATTTGTGCCACTGGCACAGCTTACTGATGTTGGCCTGAAAGTGAAGCTACTCCACGACATGAGAATCTGTACAAAACTGCTTTGAGCTCAGCTTTATCACGCCACTGAAGAGCAGCAGGAACATATCAGGATGTGGATTTATGACCTGGTGGGCGGAAGCTGGGACCAGGACTCTTAACTTCTGGGGCTCCATCTTCACCTTTCTGCTGCTCCCTCTGATAACTTAGTTTCCTGGAGGCAACACAAAGCAATTAAAGTGTCTTCTGGCTTCTCACAGCCAGGATAGAAACTCAATTTTCCAGGCAAGAGAAAGAGCTTTTTTTTTTTTTTTTGCTCACTGGTTGCTACAGAAAGTGAAAGAGGGGAAAGGAAGGAAGGGTGAGAACACTACATGACATATCTACTGAACCTCAGAGCCAAGTGCCATGATTGACAGCCCTCTGGTCTCCTCGCTATCTGCCATACTCAGGGAACTGGAAGAGTGAGGAGAATGAAGAAGTGCTTGCATAGGGAGAATCCAAATGATGTTATTCAGGCAGAGATGAGAAACAGCAGTTTTATTCTCCAGGACTCAATACGATACTTGACGAATAAGATGAAAGATATCATGTACTTTTAGCTATCATCTACCGGTTTCTAGACCAGATGTATGGTATGTATGGACAGAGAAGAAGGGATGGGCATCAGAATATATGAATGAATTCCCAGCTACTAGTATCCCCAGTATTTGTAGGGATTCTAAAGTGCTTTAGCTTGTCAGCTGCCACAGAAATTTCTTCAAGCAAGGCAAATTTGCAACTGATTTCCATTCAGTGCACTTCTGAGAAGTTTAGTATTAACCTCTAGTTTCCAAGAGAAGTGTGTGAAAAAGAATAGACAGAGATCTTGGATATCTAATAGACACTAAATAGGGAACATATTGTTTTGACTATGAGTAGAAAAGATGTTGAAGCTATCAGCTATTTCAAAGGACCAACTCAATTCGCACAACACTGCCAATTTATTTACTAAGATTGTATTACTATTATTCTACTCATCCTTCCTAGTACCTTAAGGTGACCAGACGTCCCGATTTCAGCGGGACAGTCCCTCTTTTGAACAATTTGTCCCACGTCCCGGTTTTTTTTTTAAAAAGTCCCGATTTTTTTTAAGTTACGAAAAAGCCTCCAGCCACCTTGAACCTCTCCTAGCAACTGGGAGCATACATTCTTCGAGCTGAGCACATTCCCACCTGCGCGTCCTTGGGAGCTATTGCCAATGGCTGAGGGAGGAGAACACTTTACTCCATGTGGAGACCACGGGCTTCCTTCACAGATTTTTTCTTCTTCTGTTGCTTTGAGCAGCCCCTCCCTCCCCCCTCTCTCTTTCTCTCTCTCTCGGAGCTAGCGGCTGCCTCCGAGGCTGTCCAAGCTCAGCCCCTCCCCCTCCCCCCAGACTGCTGCTTTGCCTCGGCTGCTCGGGGCTTCTAAATTGGCATTGTGTGTTGTTTGGGGAGGGGATTACTGTGCCATAGAAACACAGCGTATGTCTCACGTGGCTGATAACCTGGTCTCTATACAGAAGAGGTAATTTTAAAAATTTCAGAGCGAATTCAGAAAGAGGGGAGAAAGAGGCTGAAGGAGTGTTTGCACAGGAGGGGGAATTTATAAATGGCCCAGTGAATCCACAGGAGGAGTGTGTGTGTGTGTGTGTGTTTGTGTGTTTGTGTGTGTGTGTGTGTGTGTGTGAGAGAGAGAGAGAGAGAGAGAGAGAGAGAGAGGCTGAAGGTGTGCACAGGAGGAGGAATTTATAAATGGCCCAGTGAATCCAGAGGAGGAGTGTGTGTGTGTGCGTGTGTGCGTGTGTATGCGTGTGTGTGTGTGTGTGTGTGTGTGTGTGTGTGTGAGAGAGAGAGAGAGAGAGAGAGAGAGAGAGACTATCACTAAGTGTTGTAGCTTCTGACTCTTGATGAATGTATTCTATTTTATTTTTCTTTATGTACACTGAGAGCATATTCACCAAAGACAAATTCCTTGTGTGTCCAATCACACTTGGCTAATAAACTATTCTATTCTATTCTATTCTATTCTATTCTATTCTATTCTATTCTATTCTATTCTACTCTACTCTACTCTACTCTACTCTACTCTACTCTACTCTACTCTACTCTACTCATTTCTATTTCAATTCTAATAAGGAGTTTAACTTCTCTCTCTTGAAAATGTAAGCTAGCATAATGCAAGCTAGCTTTAGCTTTCAAACAGTTCATTTAGTGACCAAAGTTACAATGGCATCAAGTGACTGATGACCATATTTCACACTTAGTGACCATTTTTCACACTTAGCGACCATTTTTCACACTTAGCAACCGTTGCAGCATCTTCATGGTCACGTGATCAAAATTTTGATGTTTGGCAACAGATTAGTATTTATGATGGTTTCAGTGTCCTGGGGTCATATAATCACCTTGTGTGACCTTTTGACAAAATATAAAATTTTTGATCAAGCCCCCCCCCCCCCCCCGGTCAATGGTGTCCCTCTTAACCAATCTGAAAATCTGGTCACCTTATAGTACCTCTCTCTTCCCACTTATGATTATAACCATGTTGCTTATATCTTTATAATTTATATTGTTTTATTTTTTTTTCCTAGTATGATTTGATTGCTTATTAGTAACCTATGACAATCACTAAGTGTTGTATCATATGATTCTTGATGAATGGATTCTATTTTATTTTTCTTTATGTACACTGAGAGCATATGCACCAAAGAAAAATTCCTTCTGTGTCCAATCACACTTGGCCAATAAATTATTCTATTCTATTCTATTCTATTCTATTCTATTCTATTCTGTTCTGTTCTGTTCTGTTCTCTTCTCTTCTCTTCTCTTCTCTTCTCTTCTGTTCTCTTCTGTTCTCTTCTGTTCTCTTCTTTCACACCTGCAGCTTTCTTGTGGATCTCAGGCCTGCCACACTTTCTATTATTCTACTATGACTTTTTACATTGTGGGAAAATGGGAGGGAGGATTGTACAGAGTTACCTACTGTGTAGGCATAACAAAATTCTTTCTAGAAAGCGAAGGTCATCCTTTGTCTCTGCACCTCTGCATCTCACTGGAACTGGATGGGTGGAACTGCCGTCATGGCAGTAGGAGATTGAACCATGTGATGGAATTGTGGGTGGGAGCAAGATTTTGAACTTTCAACTAGGTGGGGAAAACCTGGAAGCTTTCAGATTTGGGTTTCCCAGATGTGCCAACATGGCTCTCTTAATAAATTGGAATGTTGAGCAATACTTTGCCTTGGACTCTGATTTACTTTCGGATGCTATTTGGAACCCTGACAATTCTATTCTAAAATTTATTCATTGCCATTCCATAGGAACCTCAACCAAAAGTAATCTAATCAGATGGTAGCTTTAATAACCTATATCTTAAGAAGGGTTTTCCCATGTCATTCTATAACACAATTTCCCACTATTGTGGAGATCTTTCTTCCTGATCTCCAATAACTCTCTTTAGATGAAGAGAAGAAAGCAAATTTCTGGGGTCTGTTTTTCCTATGTGAGGTTTGAGCATCCCATCATAATTATTTCAATCTCAGACACAGTAGGAGATGCTTATGCCTTATTGGCGTACATATCTCATAATGGAAGGATATTTATGATTGTTTATCCATGCTGGGTGATGACCAAAGATACAGCTATAAAAAAATCTTTAAATATCTGATGAAACAGGAACTACAAATGCTATACAGGTATGCTCCTCTTCTATAAGTTCTTTGGGCTTCTCATAGCACATCTGTCTTTGGACAGCACATATAAAAGCCATGTGCAATGAGACTTCTTGCTGTGAGGCTGAAAATAAGTATTCAAACCTCAGTTGTAATTTCAAAACTGAAACTGAAATATTAAAGATATGCCTGCAATTCTTCCCTGTAGTCAAGCCTGTAGTAATGTTCCTTTTAGGATCTTTGGCCTGTCACACTTTCTATTATTTCACTATGCTGTTTCATTAGTGTAGTAATTGGGAGGGGGGAATAGAAAGGAGTAGAATTGTGGAATGTGTTGTTGTCATTCCTTTCTAGAAGCCCAAGGTCATCTTTTGTCTCCGGACAAAAGAGCCCACTGGTGCTGGGTGAAAGAAAAATAAATAAATAAATAAATGAAAAAGAAAGAAAGAAGGAAGGAAGGAAGGAAGGAAGGAAGGAAGGAAGGAAGGAAGGAAGGAAGGAACAGAACTGTTATCTAACATAAACTTAACATACTTTTTAAAAATTAAAACTAGAGAGAGACCCAGGGGGTTTCTGAAAAAAGATTTTCAATAAGGCATATAATTTTTACTATTTGTTTTAGAAAATATAATAATATTTTTTTTCTGCCAGGTATATAATGTTGTCACCTTTTTTTTTCTTTTTAAAGCAGGCACCCATTCTACAGCATTACAATGTGATTAAACTAAAGATTCTTTCTGAAGAAACGTTGTTTCCTTCCTTCTAAAAATGAGGAAGGGGCATTTGAAGCAGATGTGCAGATCAACACTGTCATAATAGTGTGAACAGCTGAGGAATTCAAGCCCTCTCCTTTTTCCATATGCATTGCAGACATTGAAAGTGTCTATGGAGAATTTAAATTATCCAGGTCATGGTTGTCCCAAAGGTGCTTTTTCAAGAGGCAACTGGACATTCTGGTTTTTCTTTAAAGACATTTTGCTCCTCATCCAAGAAGCTTCTTCAGCTCTTACTGGATGGTGGGGAATGGGAAGATTTATACTCCTTGTAGACAGCGGGTTGTTTGCATTCTTTAAAAAGAGCTGTTGAGGCTACCTGGAGGTTTATATGTGTTGTCAGGGTCAACTAAGTGGTGCAAATGGGTGTGGAGACCTTCCACTCCCCACCACCCCATCAGGGCTGAAAAAGCTTCTTGGATGAAAAGCGAAAGGTCTTCAACGAAAAACCAGAAAGTCCAGTTGCCTCTTGAAAAAGCACCTTTGGGACAACCATGACCTGGGTGACTTGAGAATCTCTATAGACATTTGGCTAGACATCTGACCACATTTATAATCTTCCCAGTCAGGCTTTGACAAGCAAAGTCAACAAGGGAAGCCAGATTTGCTTCATAACCATATGATTCATTTAACAACTGAGTGATTTGCTTAACAGCAATGGCAAAGAGGTCATCAAACTGGGCAAAACTCATTTAGCAACAGCGTTGCTTAGAAATGGAAATCCTGATCCTAATTGTGGCCATAGGTTGTGCATTTTCATGTCTCATGGGAATGGGATTGCCTTGTCTGTGGGTCTTTCCTGACTGCATTATGTTTTGCAATTAAAATCAGTCCTATACTATGCTTTGCATAATAACCCCTTTAAGACATTGGGCCAGTGGTGGGATTCAAATAATTTAACAACTGGTTCTCTGCCCTAATGACCAGTTGGGTAGTTGTGGCTCGGTGGTCATGTAACCGTGTGGGTGTGGCCAACTCAACGTCACTCAGGTTGATGGGTGCTTCACCTTAGCTGTTACAATGTAATAAGGGTTAATTGGAGAGACAGTTTCTGTAAGCAGGGCAATAAAGATTAGGCTAGAAACAACACCAGAATGTTTCCTTCCTGCCTTCCTTACAGGATTAGCCCTGTAAAGTGGAAAAAAAACAAAAGGAGATTTCTTCCAACAACCGGTTCTCCGAACTGCTTAGAAAGTTAACAACTGGTTCTCCCGAATAGGTACGAACTGGCTGAATCCCACCATTGCATTGGACGTTTATTGCTTTTTAATCCACAAATTTCCTGCCTATATTTTAATGTGGCAGAACAACTGGTCTGATTTTGTCTTATGTTCCTTTCAGCTATAGTTTTATTTATTCATTTGGTGGAATTCAGTACACTATTAAGTTTTCTATATGGTGTGTGTGTGTGTGTGTGTGTGTGTGTGTGTGTGTAAGTCCCTGATGAAAGGCCAGTATGGTGCAAAACACATTGCATTATGCACATTGATCAGATCCCAGGTTTTCATTATCTAAACTGCAGGGTTCACACAAAAGATGGGGATTTCAATTTTCTTGATTTCCAGCTCTGTCACTGAGCTTATATTTTGTCTCCTATTTATTTTTGAAATTTATGGGCATTATTAAAAAGGCATTGCTTGACATCCTCAATATCTTGCTATGACTCGATTCCTATTTTAGTTATGTCAAGTGTTTTTTTTCCCCCTCTCCACATTAAAAGCTGTAAGAGAGATACAGGCAGTGTTGTGTAAGAAATTAAAGCCTGGTTTTAATTCTCATGAGAAATCAACACTAGTCCCATAGACTACTAAATTGCTGGTAAATCTTTCTTCTAGAGTTCCTAGGCAAAATATTATCTCTTTGGAGCCAATGTGTTGCAATAACTTGGATTGCCTGTAACTGCAGAATGGCAATATACTTAATTGGGATATCTTTTACTCTATACTTTGGAGCTGATGCATTAGCAGTATCTAAAACTCGTAAACTATATTAAAAGTTCCAATGTCTGCAATTAACTTTTATGTACATTTGAAAAGCAGGTCTCAGATGAATATGAGGAACCTGGATACGTGCTCCGTGCACATGCACAGTTTTAACAAAACTTACCTTCCACCTTCCCTCTGGGGAGTAACACAGTTCAGGCGTGGCAATCTACTGAGAATCAGCTGAGAAGATATAGGTAAGCAAAGCGCAGGGGCAGGCGGGCGAGCCCACTTGATCATCAAAGCAAACTGGTTCGCTCCCCAGCTGATCATCGAAGTTACTGCTTCACTTTAACCAGTCCGAACCAACTGAATCCCACCCCTGTGTACATGCTGCAAAAGAAAACAAATCTCTCTAATCAAGAAACATTCTTTTCATTTATTTCTCAGTTAAGTGATTTTGATTAAGGGACATGTGGATGTAAGCTATTCCCTCTTAGCATATCTGGACATGAATGAATAACAGAATAGCAAAGTTGGAAGGGATTTTGGAGTTCTTCTAGCCTAACTATATGCTCAAGCAGGAGACCCTACCATTTCAGACAAGTGGCTGTCCAGTCTCTTCTTAAAAGCCTCCAGTGATGGAGCACCCCACAACTTCTGAAGGCAAGCTGTTCCACTGATTAATTGTTCTCATTGTTAGGAAGTGTCTCCTTAGTTATAGGTTGCTTCTCTCCTTGATTAGATTCCATCCGTTGCTTCTTCTTTTGCCTTCTGGTGCTTTGGAAAATAAGTTGACTCCCTCTTCTTTGTTGGCAGTCCTTCAAACCTTGGAACACTGTTATCATGTCGCCCATAGTCCTTCTTTTCACTAGCCTAGACATACCCGATTCCTGCCACCGTTCCTCATATGTTTCATGAATGCTACATCTTGTAAAATTCTCTGTGTCTGCTATGGCATGAAATCATTTCTTTATGGCAGCAAGAAAGTCTCTGTCTTTCTTCCTTCTCTTGCATAGCTAAACATGCTACAAAATCAATAGATTATTTCAGCTTCACTTATTTCTCCTTTCTGGACCCCATGCCCTTCTCTCTCTTTGAATTCAATGTGTTACTCCAAAGTCCCTGTTTTTCTCCTGGTGAATTAAATGTGTTATTCTTTTGAGCCTACTGCTTCTCTCTCGCTGAAACAAATATGCTACCTATTTTCTTCCTTCATTTCTTTCTTTCTTTCTTTCTTTCTTTCTTTCTTTCTTTCTTTCTTTCTTTCTTTCCTTCCTTCCTTCCTTCTTCCTTCTTCCTTTCACTATACTTAATTCTCATAGATTACTACTCTTTTGTAGTTGACTGCTTTGCTGAGTAGCTTTCAATATAGTTTGTGCTACCTTCTCTTCCCCACCCCGAATTTTAAACATTTATTATTATTATTATTTGCCTTGATATAATTAATTTCAAATAATAGTTACAGGTAGTAACTAATGATGTATGACCAAAATTGAGCCCAAAATTCCTGTTGCTATGTGAGATAGTTATTAAGTGAGTTTTGCCCCATTTTATCACCTTGCTTGCCATTTGTTAAGTGAATCACTGTGGTTGTTATCTTATTAACACAGTTGTTGAGTGACTCTGGCTTCCCCATTGATTTCACTTGTCAAAAGGTCACAAAAGGTGATCACATGGCTCTTTATGACACTGCTACCACTTGCCACTTGCCAAGCATCTGAGTTTCATTCACATGACCATGGGAATGCTGCAATACCAATAGCACTTAGACTTGCATACTGCTACGCAACCCTCTCTAAGCCGTTTAGAGTCAGCCTTTTGCCCCCAACAAACCAGGTCCTTATTTTACTGGCCTCGGAAGGATGGAAGGTTGACTCAACCTTGAGCTGGTAGATTCAATCTGCTAAACTGCTAAAAACCAGTGATCAGCAGAAACAGCCCACAGTATGGCATTCTAACCACTGCGCCACCACAGCTCGTATGGTCATAAAAGTGTGAAAAATGGTCTAAAGTCACTTTTGTCAGTGCCTTTGTAACTTCAAACACTCACCAAACAAACTCTTGTAAGTCAAGGACTATCTTTAATAATTTGATTGAGTGTTAATTATATTTTCACTTTTGGACTTCAGGAACATATAAGCCTGATTAATAATGTATAGTGTAAAGATCTCTACAGACTTGACATTGGGCAGGACCAAGTTTGTTAACAACGATAAACTAGAAAATGATGGATGGGAGGCTTGTATACTCCGGAGCTGAAACATTCATTGATCTTGAAGGCTGTTAGTGAATGTGCTATCCAATAATTTTCTTTGGCTAGCTGCTACTAAAATGCTATGGAAATCATTCATCAGACTGTGCTAGTTTTCTAAGTCTTATAATAAGTCTGGGAATGAAAGAAACCTCCTTCTAAAATATTTTCAGGTGAGTAACAGTAAAACAAAAGTTTTCCCTAATTCAGCACTTTATTTCCCCCCCCCCCCAAGAAAATATGGTTTCAAGTCAACTGGGCTTGTCAGGTAGTTTCTTTTATTAAAAGTGTCTAGGGAAGGATAATAGGGCATAAGTCAGATCAGAAAATGGAAATAGAAGCCTTGCTATTCTCAATCAGGCATCCTGCATTAAGCACTCAAGCAGGCTGCTAATCAACTTAGCACTGGACAAACCTTTCTTTGGCTGAAATGTGCCAGTTGTGTTTTCAGCCAATTGGTCTTAAATGTTAACTGAATTGAATTGAATTGAATTTTATTATTTGTATGCCGCCCTTCTCCGGGAGGGACTCAGGGTGGCGAACAACTCAAAAGGGGAAAAGGGGAACATAGAACAGAAAACAAGTAATTAAAATAGGCAAGAATCACACAACCACACAAGTCGAGAGGGGAGGGGAACTCATCAACCCCAGGCCTGCCGGCAAAGCCAGGTTTTGACGGCTTTTCGGAAGGCCTGGAGAGAGGTGAGAACTGGAGAGAACTGCAACTTTGGTGCATGTTATTTCAGAAAAAATGTGACAGATGATTATATCCCTTACTCAAGGAAAATGCAAATGTGTCCTCATCAAGAAAGGATCTCAGAATATGAGTGAGACCTAAGCATTTTGATATGGGTTTTTTTTGCATTCATTGCAAAATGAAATTCAATGTGGATAAAAGTAAGATTTTACATTTAGGCAAAACACACACACACACACCACCATCATTCATACAGGTACAGACTGGGTGAAACTTGGCTTAGTACCAGTAAGTGTGAGAGGGATCTTAGAGTCTTAGTGGACAATCACTTAAATATGAGCCAACAACCCAACGCCTTCCATGCACATTCTTTAATCATGTCATGATTAAATCAATTAAGTCAATATCATGTCATGTTCCTTACCTTTTTGAAAGTCAAACTGAAGATCTGGCATTTCCATTTCCATATAAGGCACTAATATGAGTTGGATAATCCTAAGCATTACTTTGCTACTCTGTGAAATTAAGAACCTTGTACAATAGTTTTCACATTCTGTTAAGTCTCCTTGTTTGTATATACCGGTAGATTCATATCCTCTGATTTATTTGTTATTCTGCCATTCTGTAGATTTGCTGACATAATTGGGTTAGTATCTTTACAGAGCCAACTTCTTCTGTTGCTTGCCCTACTTGTGAGATTTTCATAAATTTCTATAGCCTTGTGACAGTGGTGAAATTCATTTTTTTTTTACTACTGGTTCCCAGGGCGTGGCTTGGTGGGTGTGGCTTGGTGGGTGTGGCTTGGTAGACATGGCAGGGGAAGGATACTGCAAAATCTCCATTCTCACCCCACTCAGGGGCCAGCCAGAGGTGGTATTTGCCGGTTCTCCGAACTACTCAAAGTTTCTGCTACCGGTTCTCCAGAACCTGGCAGAACCTGCTGGATTTCACCCCTGCCTTATGACCTGATCATGGCTGATGTGCTACTGCTAACTTCATCTTCTATGCTACTGGTTTGTGTAAGTAGGAAATATTTCCCAATGTATCTTGTAGTCAACATCTCTATTTTACATTTGGTTCAGTATGCAGATAGTCTTTGCTTTACAACTATTCATTTAGTGACTGTTCAAAGTCCTTAAAAATGACTTAGTACTGTTTTTCACACTTACAACTGTTGCAACATCTCCATGGTCACGTGATCGAGATTCAGATGCTTGGCAACTGGCTCATATTTATGATGAGATGGCCCAGGGTCATGTGATCACCTTTTGTGACCTTTTGACAAGCTGCATCAATGGGGAAGCCAGATTCACTTAACAGTAGTGTTACTAACTTATCATCTGCCATGATTCACTTAACAATTATGGCACAAAAGGCTTTAAAACGGAGCAAAAATCACTTAACAGTTGTCTCGCTTAGCAATATAGGTTTTGGGCTCAATTGTTGTCATAAGTAAAGGGCTACCTGAATTCCTTCCACCTTAGTTTAACCTTCTTTCAATCAGTTACTATTTGTCCATTTCAGTGGTAAAATTAAAAAAAAAATACTACCAGGTTCTGTGGGTGTGGCTTGGTGGGCGTGGCAGGGGAAGGATGCTGCAAATCTCCATTCCCATCCCACTCTGGGACCAGCCAGAGGTGGTATTTGCTGGTTCTCCGAACCACTCAAAATTTCCGCTACTGGTTCTCCAGAACCTGTCAGAAACTTCTGAATTTCACCCTTGGTCCATTGGCATCTTATAGCAAACAAACCCAAAGTTAGAACCTCCTCTTGAGTTTGGAGATCTTTTGAAAAAGTTCCCTTGTTTTCCTATGTCTCTTTCTATTTTTGATATATTTACAGCTATCATGGCAATCCTGGGTTTAGTTCCTTCCAGCAGCTGTGTGAGTTCTTTGTTAGCTTCCTTCTTGATATCTTTGTCTTTCTTGACTTTGGCTTCTCATCTGCTCTTGGCAATTTCCACTCTTTGTTCTGACATCCAGCTTGCTTTCTTCTGTTTCTGGCTTTTGACAGTCTTTTTTTTTCCACATTTGTCTTTAACAACTTATTTGATTTTATTCCACAGTTCATTAAGATTCAGGGCTTTGAAACAATTCCTGATATTCTCCTTGAAAACGCTGGACTGATTGATACTCAGGATAATATTGTGGGAACTGTTTGGCTTTGTTCTTCCATTTTGGCTTAAATTGGAATTTGAACATGGGCAGTTTGTGATTATTATTTTTTTGCAGCTATAACTGAGCTTTTCTATCTTGTTATAAAAATACAGCTAATTTGATTTCTGTGCGCAGCATCCAGTAATGCCCATGTACATTGGAGTCATTTGGGTAGTTTGAAGACTCTGCTAGTCTTGAAAAAAGCCCTGGATTGACAGCAACTGATAAGTCATTCTCCTGCTTAGTCTCTGTCTCCCAGGGCATACAGTTCAACACTGTTTTCCTCTTTACAATTTCCAGCTTTGGCATTCCAATCTCGAATCTCACATAGCATATCTTGCTTCAATGATCTGTCAGTTTCAGACGGAATATAACCATAAAACATATCAACTTTCTCTTCTGCATCACTGGTTGGAGCATAAACTTGGATAACAGTCTTAGTAAGGGTTGTCCAAAATCTAATTGATATCATTTGGTCCCCGACTGCATTGTACTTAAGTACTGTCTTTGCTAAAAATAAAGGTTCCCCTTGCACATATGTGCTAGTAGTGGTGGGTTTCAAAAATTGTTCGAACCTACTCTGTGGGTGTGGCCTCCTTTGTGGGAGTGGCTTGCTGCCCATGTGAACAGATGGGAGTGGCTTGCCGCCCATGTGAACGGATATGAAGATGCCAACGACACTTGTCAGAACCACCTTAAATTACCGCACATACAGCACTGGCATGCATAAGAATATGATGTAAACTTGTTTTTTAAAAGGCATCTTTGGTTTGCCTTAAAACAACTTCAACACACGCAATGTTCTGATTGCACCACAAATGCAAATGAAAATACCTTTCACAGAGGCACTGAGTTTTATAAATATGAGCATGATAGTGTAGAATAATCATATCCAAGGACCAGTGGTGGGTTTCAAATTTTTTTGGAACCTCTTCTGTAGGTGTGGCCTGCTTTCCGGGTCCACTGGTGGAACCTCTTCTAACCGGTTCGGTAGATTTGACGAACCGGTTCTACCGAATAGGTGCAAACTGGTAGGAACCCACCTCTGGGGGCGGTGCTCATCTCTGTTTTAAAGTCGAAGGTCCAGCGCTGTCTCTGTGGTCATGTGGCCAACATGACTAAACCCAAAGGTGCACGGAACGCTGTTACCTTCCCACCAAAGATGGTTCCTATTTTTCTACTTGCATTTATACATGCTTTTGGTTGACAGAAACTGGGACAGGTAACGAGAGCTTAGTCCATTATGCAGCACTAGAGATTCAAACCGCTGAACTGCCGATCTTTCTGATCGATAAGCTCAGCGTCTTACCCACTGAGCCACCACATCCCACACTGTTTTTGCTATAACCTTCCTAAAACGCAACACAGTCTCAAAGGTGCTTCTTTAAAAGGCAACTGGACTTTCTCTGTTTTGCCTGAAGATGTTTCACTTCTCATCCAAGATGCTTCTTCAGTTCTGAAGAAGTTCTTCTGAAGAACCGAAGAGGTTTCTTGGATGAGAAGTGAAACAACTTCAGGCAAAACAAAGAGGGTCCAGTTGCCTTTTGAAAAAGCACCTTTGGGACAGCCATGACTTGGATGACTAAGAATATCCATAGAAAAACTAAGTTCCTTCCTTGATTTTCCTGTACTGAGTAGCAAATAGTATTATCTTCTATCTAAAAGCAGCCATGTCCATCTCCATTTACTGATCCCTAAGATGCAATGGGAAGTTGAAGTCTATTTTAGTGCAGTGAGTTTTCCACTGTGTGTCCACTGAGATTGTCTTTGTAGCTTCAGATTTTCATTTCCTGCATGGCATCTACAGGAACTACAGATCATAAATACTATTAGTCCTCTGAAAGAGTCTTAGCACTTTTTCAGTAGCACATTGAATGCTATCTGACTTAAACTGCCCATCATTCAACACCATGTTATCTATCACTTTATATTGTCCAGCCCTTTCCTTCATAAAATATTTACTATTGCCTTTTCTTGTGCGGTGTGAAACAATTGCCTTTGCCATCATCATTAAAGTGATCTTCTGCCTTTAGTATCTTCCTATAAGATAGTCCTTGTTGTTGCCCGCCAGTGGCCAGTGGAGCTGGACGCAGATTCGGACAGTGAAGAAGTATCAGTGAGGCAGATGAACAGCTGGAGCCTCTTCCCAGTGTGTGCATGCATAGAGTTGCCAGAGAAAGGGAACAGCTAAAGAATAGGAGTCAACTTGGGAGTAAAGCCATAGGTGGCCCCTCCCAGAGGAAATAAAAGAGGAGCAAAAGGCGGAGTGGAGTTTGCAGGAGACAATTAGTTCACTTAATTGGTTTGTGGCTCTCCGAGACTCCTTGCCACGTTCTGCAGATATTGGTGTGTCAGCTCTCCAAGCCAGATAAGGTTTGTGACTGCAAATCCTCCCTTGAAAGACTTTGCTGGATGTGAATGAGCAGAATTACAGTACATTAATAAAAGGGTTTTTTGTCGGGACAAGGAGTTTGCTTCATGCTCTTGGGAAGCCTAGGTCAGAACAGTCCTCAACTTACAACCACAATTGTGACCAACAATTCTGTTTCTAAGTGAGACATTTGTCAAGTGAATTTTGCCCCATTTTATGACCTTTCTTGCCATTTGTTAAATAAATCACTGCAGTTGTTAAGTTAGTAACCTGGTTGTTGAGTGAATTTGGCTTCCCCATTGACTTTGCTTCTGCAAAAGGTGATCACCTGACCCCGGCATACTGCCACCAACATAAACATGATTTGATTGCCAAGCGTCTGAATGTTGATCATGTGATCATGGGGATGCCATCATAAGTGTACAACATGGTCACATGTCACTTTTTTCAGCGCCATTGCAACTTTGAACGGTTATTAAATGAACTGTTGTAAGTTAAGGACTACCTTGACTACTTGCATTCTTGCTGCACAATATGTGTGCCTGCTTGCTTTAGCTAGGTAGCTGGAATGATCATCACACTTTGAGTGAGCCTGATGGGACTATGTACTTATAATATACACTCCTGATGTTCTTTGCTATCTTTCCCAGGATTACACATAGACACTGCCACAATGAGAGAGCATAGTAAAAGTTAAGGGAGTAAGTCAACTGTTTAATAAGTAGCTATTGATTGACCAATCCAAACCACTAAGGCTGCCCTATAGCGACTATGACAATTGCATGTTCAAAAAATATGAAATATTCTTGGCCCTCAAGTGTTATCTACCATGGTATTAATATGTTTCTTTCAACCTTCCACCCTGATTTTGGAAAGTCTGGCTGCAGAAGGTGACATATAATACCTTGAATCAAGGCACAAGTAATCAGTCTTCTCTAGGGTTCCAAATAGCTTCCTCAAACAAATAACACTCCAAGTCTAGAAGTTCCTCAAATTTGCAATTTATTAAAAGAGCCATGTTGGCACATCTGGGAAAGCCCGAATCTGAAAGCTTCCAGGTTTTCCCAACCAGTTGAATGTTCAAGATCCTGCCCCCACACCCACAAGTTAATCACATGGTCCAATCTTCCACTGCCATGATGATAGGTTCCACCCATCCAGTTCCGGCCAGGTGCAGAGACAAAGATGACCTTGGCTTTCTAAGAAGAATGTTATTATGGCTACATATCACACAACTCTGTATAGTCCCCCCCTCCCATTTTCCCACAATAGAAAGTAGACAGTAGAAGTGTGGCAGGCCTGAAGTTCCCCCCCCCCCCCCCGCAAAAAAAAAGATGACTTGCAAGCATGACACCATCCTGATTTTGGAAAGTCTGGCTGCAGAAGGTGACATAGAGTACCTTGAATCAAGGCACAAGTAATCAGTCATCTCTAAATCATGGAGACTGGGAAATAGAAAAATATTGGGGAAGATCCCAGGTTTGAGGAAAAAGAAAATGCACAGGACGTATCTGACTTATGGACAGGCAAAGTTTGACGTATACAGGGTTAAATCAAGCTGAAGATCCATGAACCATCCTTTGTTGTCGTTGCTGGATGTCTTTCTAGGGGTGCCTTTCTCTAATACATAGCCCATCTGTCTTTTCTGGAACAAATTGATTTGCATGCTGCAATTATTAGATAAATGCCTGCTGGAGAATCCATTGGGAAGTCATGTGTGGGACTGAGCCAGAAAGAGATGAGCAATGATTTAATGGGCATATGGTGAGGTTCCAGATTTATAATCCCAGTCTCTGTAATTACTGATAATGATTTCAATGGCACACATTTACTTATATTAGTACATTGTATTCTGGGCTGTCTATAAGATTGATATTATTACATTGTCGTACCCTTGATGACCATTTAGGATGAAACCCAGTAATAATTTTTAAACTTTTTAAAGTAACCATTATCATTAAGGATGACATGTAGTCCAGCAACCTTTCAATGTGTTCTTATGGACATTGAAAATGCACAGGCCAGTCCCCCCAATTCACAGGGAGAATGTGCTAAAGACCAGGGCTGGCTTTAAGGAAGATTTTATCTGAATTGGGCCAGATAAGTTGCAGTAAGTGTAGGTGAGCCTCCCTGGATGTTCTAAGTGAGATGGTGAGGGAAACATTCACAAATTCTTTCAGTAAAAGTAAAATCTCCTTCAATATAAACCTGAATTCATGGGGTAGAACCATATTGTATAAATCCGTGATGGCAAACCTATGGCACGTGTGCCACAGGTGGCATGCGGAGTCATTTCTTAGGGCACACAAGGCATTGACCTGTCAGCTCCAGTGCGCATATGCACACTGGCCAGCTGATTTCAGCCTTTATTTTTGGCTATTTTTCACCCGCCGGAGGCTTCCCTGAAGCCCCTGGAGGGCACAAACAAAACTACGTACCAACCAGAAGTTCGGGAACGGACTTCCAGTTTGCACATTCAGCCAGTTTTTGCCCTCCAGAGGCTTCAGGAGGCTTCCTTGATGCCTCCAGAGGGAGAAACACGGCCCTATGGGCAAGTCCATTCCTGAACTTCCGGTTTGCGCCTTGGGCCGTTTTTCACTTTCCGGAGGCTTTAGGAGGTTTCCCTGAAGCCTCTGGAGTGCAAAAAAAACACCCCTATAGGCAATCCTGAAGTCAGAAAACGGGCCATTTCCGGCCTCTGGAGGGCCTGCAGGGGGACAGGGAAGGCCATTTTCGCCCTCCCCAGGCTCCTAGAAAGCCTCTGGAGCCTGGGGAGGGTGAAAACCAGGTCCACTGTGTCATCTCATGCCAAAAGCGGGGGGGGGGGAGTCATGCGCATGCACAGAGGGTCACATGTGCATGTGCAGGGGGTTCATCAATGTTAGAATTGAATAGCCCTCCATCAGCAGAAGGGAGGAATATGACACTACCTATCTCCAATCTACAATGCAGCACTTTCAGCAGTTCCAAGAAGATTCCACAACTATTTGCACTCTGATTCAGGTGAAGGTGAGGGCACATATAAACTTCTAAGTGGTCTCATGAGCTCTCAGGGAGAGTATTAATGACCAGATGACTGCAAGAAATACAATACTTCCATTTTCCTCATACACCATCCTGCCAGAACCAATCCTTCCATCCCCTTCACCCACTCTCAATGGTCAGTACCTATCCTTCCATTCCCCACCCCATCACAACTGATGAAGCTTCTTGGATGAGAAGTGAAACATTCTCTTTTTCCTCAAGTAAAAAGAAGTCTAACTGAGGGATTTTTTTGGGTGGAGGGGGGAAACACCTGTGAGAACACTATCTGCAGTTTTGCAACATGAATAGATAGGGATTTCCAAAGGGGGGGAAGGAAGGGAGGGAAGGAGAGGGAGAGAGAGGGAGAGAGGGAGAGAGGGAGAGAGAGAGAGAGAGAGAGAGAGAGAGAGAGAGAGAGAGAGAGAGATTCAGAATAACTACTCTTCTGAATAAATATACATTTCCACCATTCCACAAACTTAACTGCCATTGTCTTTCATTTGATTAATGCATTTTTAATTCCTATTCTTCGAAATAAAACTGATAGCCCTGCCATCATTTTGCATCATTGTTCCTACTGTATGTTGGATAATTTGATCACCTAGGGCAGGTTTGTTTTCAGATGCAACATACAGATAAAATATGTGATGCTACGGTTTTCAGGGATGTTGAGCCGAACATCAGAGGGGAAAAAGCCCAAAGGGGTTTAAGTCAGAGGTTGGTGCAGAAGGCAGAAAGGGTCCTTTCAAATATTCTGCTGATCTTGTGGACCATTTCTCCAAATTTCTCCAGAAGCAGAAGATATTTTTCCACTTACCGGTGTTTGTCAAGGACAAGACTCTTGGTAGGAATACCACTAATGAAAAAAGCTTTATGGAAATGATTCTTCCTGAGGTTTTTTTTTTAAAGAACTGAATAGAAGTGTGAGAAGCTAGAGATATTGCAGACTATTGAAAATAGAATTAGATGATAAACAATTGGAAGTCTACATACTTATGACTTCTTCATCATTAAGAGTTTGAAGGCCATCATTCACTTCTGGATATTGCTCCTAAATTCCTTCTTCTTTCAAAAAGATCTCGAAAAACAAATATATTAAATCAAATGGAACAGGAACTGCTGGATAGTGTGATGGTGTCTATGAAAGTCCACGGTGCATTTTCAGTCAATCTGTCAGGTAATGAGGATTTAATAGCTGCCAGCTGATGTAAGGTTGTAAGTTGTAATATGTAAGCTGATGCAATGAGAATGAGTCAGCAGAGTTACTGTCACTTTAAGAAGCTGTTTATTTAAGGGAGGCCATGAGAGGCCTCTCTCCTAGTGTATCTCTCTTGTTGTGTATCTCATTTCTCTCCTTGTGTCCGTGGCTGAGTGGTAAGGGATTTAGCTTCATGTGTATGTCTATATGCATTTATATATAAACCACTATTAATTGTCTACAGGCTTTGTGTGCTGTGTGTTATGTGTTGCTCTTGGGTTTATTTCATAATAATAGCCACACAGCCAAAACTCTTGACACAATCTTTCCCTTGTAGATCCCCATGAAAAGAACTAGAGTGGAGTATTTTGTGAGGAAGGAAAATATTTTTAAGAAATTGATTATTATAACAGAATAACAGAGTTGGAAGGGACTTTGGAGGTCTCCTAGTCCAAACCCCTGCTCAAGCAGAAAACCATACACCATTTCAGAGAAATGGTAGCCCAATCTCTTCTTAAAATTTGTGTTGGAGCACCCACAACTTCTGCAGGCAAGTCATTCTACTGATTAATTGTTCTCTCTGTCAGGAAATTTCTCCTTAGTTCTAGGTTTCTTCTTTCCTCCATTAGTTTCCATCCACTGCTTCTTTTTCCTGCCTTCTGGTGCTTTGGAGAATAGTTTGACTCCCTCTTCTTTATGGCAACCCCTTAGATATTAGAATACAGCTATCATGTCACCCCTAATCCTTCTTTTCATTAAGCTAGACATACCACAAACTAGACATAGCATCAAGTTATTAAGAAAACATTTTAAGATACTATTTTCTGTCATCTCTCTTTTTAAATGTCACAAATATTTCAAAAATAATGAGTGAATTCTAGATAGATAGATAGATAGATATAGATAGATAGATAGATAGATAGATAGATAGATAGATAGATAGATAGATAGATGATAGATAGATAAATGTTTTAGTATATTTTCACGAGTGTAGGTATGCTGGTCTTGTTGTAGTCGGGTCTTTTCCCGTGTAAGATTTTCCTGTGTAAAAATTTTACACAGGAAAAGACCTGAATACAACAAGACCAGCATATATGTAATTAGTGTCACAACCCCTGGTATGCCCAAATATGGGAGGAAGCTTACTGCTTCCTTTTGCTGTCTATCGGCTCATCACAAGAGACCATCCAGACAGAAACCCAATATTTTTACTGTTTCCTTTGTTACATTTGTGTTCTATTTGTGCTGATAAATAAATAAAGGGAGACTAGTATAGATCTAGTGAGAGCTAAATAGCTTGAAATAGATCTATACTAGTCTCCCTTTATTTATTTATCAGCACAAATACAATATATATATATGTATGTGTGTGTGTGTGTGTAGTTCTCTTCTCTTGAATGGAGAGATATAGCTGATGTATACCAATATATAAATGGTGTCAATATTGACAATCTGTCACTGGTTGGCATCTGTCTAGCTTCCATTTCCCAATTTAGGCTGCTGCAATACAAATTGATATTACTGATACCTGATATATTGCTGATCCAATATATTCTTGATAACTCTCTCTATATTCTGTGGCACCCCACCATTGCAGGCCCATGATCTGGACTTCCCCTCCTCACTTTTTTTAATAATAATTTTATTTTAAAGTTTTTATTACACTAGCAAAAGATAATATGGACTAAAAAAGCACAAAAAAAGGCAAGGAAGAAAAAAGACACAAAAATAGGGGGTGGGTTAAAAAATAAACTTTCCACCCTTATCACAAATGTAAACATCACTATTTCTTCACCTCCTCTTAATTAACAAATGTAACACTCCTCATCCCATTACTATATGCAAATCCAATAAGTAATATTTTCTCCAATCCAGCTATCAGCAAAGAGTCCAAACAGAGCCCTAAAATAATACTAATTAACACATATAAAACTCAACCTTCCATATCTCAACTGTATGCACATTATAAAACATAAAGTGGCCTCAATATCCTAGTGTGAACAAAAGACTAATGTTTAACATGACAAAAAGGGAAAGTTTCATCTTTAAAGAAAATAAGCTCACAAGTATCCCTTTAAGTACAAAGCCTGTTTAAATACTATCAGATTAGAATACATAAAATATCTGCGGGAGAAAAGACTTAAATGCCATGTTAACTGTAAGCAAATCCAACACACAACATTTTTCCAGTCCCGATATCAGTCAATCTAAAAAAAGCTCCACTCCAAATATCAACATATCCCAGTTTAATGTGTGTCTGATAAACCAACTTTGTACACCTTCTTTTTACATAAAGCTACTACATACTATTTAATCTCAGGGTGTCAAACTCAATTTCATTTGAGGGCTGCATCAGAATTGTGTTTGAGGCCACCCCCACCCCAGCCTCACCATGAGAGGCTGGGGTGGGGGTGGCCAGCTCAACGTCACTTGTGTCAGGAGCGCCTGTGGAGGCCTGAATTCTCTGTCACTGAAAATGGGCTCCCAAGCTCCGTTTTCAGCTGCGACAGGCTCCTGCAATCCTCTGACAGTGAAAATGGAGGTCCAGAGGGCCACAGGCAGCTCTGTTTTTGCTGGCAGAGGCACTGCGGCTAGCCCTTCACTGTTTCCAGGGCGGCTCCGCAGGCCAGATCTAAGCACCCTGCGGGCCGCATCTGGCCCCTGGGCCTTGAGTTTGACACCCCTGATTTTTAATCATACAGTTCATATAATTGGTGGTGCTTGTTTTTAATTTCTTCAAAACTTTAAACACCCTCTTTTCTAAGACCAGCAAAAGAAATAAATTGCAACTGCTCTCTGGTATTGCCACTTTTATATCTTTCTTAATTTTTAAAACCTCATCCAGTTTCTTTGTTTTGCCTGATGACAAATTCTTACACTGTTATTCAGGTTTGTTTTGCCTGATGACAAATTCTAACACTGTTATTCAGGTTGTTCTTAGGTATAGTTTGCTGTGTATCTTTTTCAATAACATCTTCTTCTGGGAACAACATGTTCTCAAGAACACTCAACATAACTGACCTTATTGATTCAAGGCCCTGATGCAATACTTCAAAAATATCTCTGAATGGCATTATAAGTTGCTTGTCTTGCTATGTGTCCAATATCAAAATCAATTCTTCTTTTAAAGGAAACACGGGCATTCTTAAACATTAATTACCAAATCTTAATATTCAAACATTTTCTGAGCCCCTTAATCCATTTAAGACTTTATAATTTCTTATTTTTAATTCTTAAAAGTTATAACAATACATTTTCATTTTCTTATACTGAGGATTGAAAGCCCTCCACAAATTTATTTCCAGCCATAGTCATTTTGAAAGTGTCTAACTTCTTTAAAGCAGTAAATAGAGAATTTCTAAAAATAGTTAGCAAGGAAAGTGCAAACTTGGCATCCTTTGAAAGTTCTGTTTGTGGCTTGAACAAATATGGCAAATTCCCTGAGCTCCTGATTTGTCTAACCTCCAGAGACTACTGCTTTTCAGTCTTCTTGTCAGAAGCAACTGTGTAGAACACAAATGGGGTGATCTTACATCCTTTCTTTATCGAAGGAGTTTTACTTCTTTAGTTTACTCATTTACTTTTGCTGCAAACATTAGCTCCACTTTTGTGCAGCTGTCTTCAGTTTGCTTTTCTTCCCTGGAAGTCCCCGATCTCTTCTCTTCATTGACTGGGATCATGGTTCAGGATAGAAGAGAACCACTGTTAAAACAGTGACCTCATTCTGAGCTGTTGGCAGATAGATAGATCAAGGATGAGAGGTTGAGCAAAACAAAGAGGATTGCACAGACACCATCACAGTACCACACTCGGGTCATCCATAAGATTAGGCGTGTCAAACTTGATGTCATTGAGGGCCGCATCAGAATTGTGTTTGACCTCGGGTGTTTGTGTGTAGCCAGGATGGCCATGGCTGTGAGGGTTGTAAATTCCATGACCCGTCAAAACCGCACTTGACTAAACTGCACCCGATTAAACCGCGTCGCTGACGTCATCAACAGGGTGACAACAGCCAGCGCGGAGAAAGAAGGGTGCTTTAAATAGCGCTTTGAAAGCAAGCCGATTCAACTTAAGGTAAGGGTTAGGTTTAGGGTTAGGTTTAGGATTAGGTTTAGGGTTAGGTTTAGGGTTAGGTTTAGGGTTAGGGCTAGGGTTAGGTTTAGGGTTAGGTTAAGGGTTAGGATTAGGTTTAGGGTTAGGTTAAGGATTAGGATTAGGTTTAGGGTTAGGTTTAGGGTTAGGTTAAGGGTTAGGTTTAGGGTTAGGTTTAGGGTTAGGTTTAGGGGGGTTAGGTTTAGGGGTTAATTTTAGGTTTAGGGTTTACAGCGTGCTTCTGTCTCCACGCTGTTGTCGCCCTGTTGATGACGTCAGCGACGCAGTTTAGTCGGATGCGGTTTAGTCGAGCGCGGTTTTGTGGTGGAACCATAAATTCAGGCCTGTGTCTGATGAGGGGTGAATCGTGGTTTTCCTTGGAGTATAGTCTATGATTAAGCAAAATAAACCCAAGGTATATTCTAAGAAACATATTTTTATTATAAAATAAATAACAAACAAACTTACTGGCTAATAACTACATTCTGGTAAAGTTCCTAGCCTACCTCCTCGTGGCAGGCAAAACAGAAAGAGAAAAAAGAAAAGGCAAAAGAGACATGCATTGTAGGCTTACAGAGAAGAATCAGCCTAGAATATAAGCACTGCTGGCAAAACAAAAAAAGTGACAATGGCCAGCTCGAAGTCACTTGTGTTGGGGGAGTCTGTGGCGGGCCGAGCACTCAGCTCGGAAAATGGGTTCAGTGAGTTCCGTTTTTGGCTGCAATGGCCTCCTGCAACCCTCTGCCAGCGGAAATGGAGCTCGGGAGGGCTGCCTGCAGCCCACCTGAGCTCTGTTTTTGCTGGCAGGGGCACCACGGGCTGGTCCTTTGCTGTTTCCAGTGCAGCCCCATGGGCCAGATCTAAGCACCCCACAGGCCGGATCTAACCCACAGGCCTTGAGTTTCAAACCTTGCATAAGATAAATCTATCTAATCTATATCCCATGCCTGAAACCTTATTGAGAAGGACCCGAAGTCTCTACTCAGCCTTTCAGTTGCAAGCCTACTATATTCTCAGCAACATTCCCCCAAAGGAGAGATTGATTTCAGAATAATAATTTTTCATGATACCTGGATTGGACAATGGCTTTTGGAAAATGGACCCCACCACTGCCTCCTTCAAAGCAACACTCTTTTATCCAAAGAAACATCAATCATCACTTTTTCTCATCCTCTTATCTCCCTGGTGTTTTCACTAGTCAGGAAAGACTGGGAACCGATTCTCTGATGCTGCAGCGTACCCTATCTACTTCCTTTGAACCAAACCATTCCTGGATAACCTCCAAAGGCATTGTCACTATCATTTCTAATGGACTTGCCCAACCAGCTTCAACATGAGTACAAAATTCAATTCTAGTGCTCTGCCTTGTCTATGTATCCAATTTAATTCCAATATCTTAGTATTATAAACAGTATCTTGAGCAGCTCTAAAATCTCTCTTGCTCTAAAATAATATTTGCTATGACTAATTATAATTGGTCACTGAAACCACAACTAATTTTGCTGTTGTTGCTGCCATTATTTTTGTTTCATCCATCCTTTATTTTAAACAACCAGCAATCAAATTTTGAATGTGTTATTCCTATGAGATAGGCCAGATAGGAAACTGACTCCACAGTAAGCAGTAAGTTCAGAACTATACTTTATTGAGATTATACTGAATAACTCAGTAATTATACTATAGGAATCTTGCAAGTCAGCTTGTGATTTTCCTTCCCTCTATAGTGTATCAAGGGATGCGGTGGCTCAGTGGCTAAGATGGTGAGCTTGTCGATCAGAAAGATCAGCAGTTTGATGGTTCAAATCTCTAGTACTGCATAACGGAGTGAGCTCCCGTTACTTGTCCCAGCTTTTGCCAACCTAACAATTCGAAAGCATGTAGAAATGCAAATAGAAAAAATAGGGACCACCTTTGGTGGGAAGGTAACAGCGTTCCATGTGCCTTTGGCATTTAGTTATGCCAGCCACACAACCACGGGGATGTCTTCTGACAGCGCTGGCTCTTCAGCTTTGAAACGCGCCCCTAGAGTCGAAAATGACTAGCACATATGTGCAAGGGAAACCTTTACCTATAGTGAATCAAGGACAAATCAGGTTGACTTTCTTCTTAACTCTATTTCTCTTCCCAGGACTTAAGGAATGTTTCTGCCTTCTTTGTTTACATAATAGTTTCTGAATGTTTCCTTCATGGCCATCTCTTTCAATAGCAAGATGGGTAGCATATACATTTTATAATAAAATAAATAAATTAAAATAAATTAAAAGCCGCTTTAATTTTCCAAAAAACATGACAATTATCAGAAGAAAGATTTGGTTGAATAATGGAAACAATGAAGCCTTCTTTGATTGAATAGTTAGAAGAAAATGTTCTGATGTGTTTCGGTAGTAACTGGACTGACATAACTTGGTTTGACACATCCGAGTTTTATTGCAGCCCTAAGCAAAACAAACCAGGTATCAAGCCGATTGCCTTGTCATCACTCCTTCATACTCTCTTCCCCTTGACTGAGTACTATCATATTGCTTTACTTCAAAATTCATATGGAAGTAATACCTTTAGCTTTGAAGGCCATCGTGTAAGAGGATTAAAAACAAAATAAAAATTGAGAGTAAACAATGCTATCATCCAAGCCATAGCTGTGCTGAGCAATCAATAGAATCTCTGTCTCATGCCTGAGACTCAACTGAGAAGGATCCAGTCTTGACTCGGCCTTGCTATTACAAGCCTACTGTATCCTCATGACTGGTTGGCCAACTCAAGGTCAACAAATAGACTCTCAGCTTAATGTTTTTAGGAACTCTGCATCAAGTGAATTGCTTATGAAGAACCATGAAAAAGGTGGGTGGCAGGGGTTCAAACATGGGAGTAGGCTATGAACATGAAAACTGGCTCATGTCATGTGCAGAGAGAAACTACAGTTGTTTCACATGACTGCATTTTTGTACTTTTCAAACTTTTGTCATTTCTGAAGACTCATGTACAAATACTACCTTTCCCCCTAAGCAGATGCCCAAGTAATGGTTGTTTCTATGATGTGCAACCCTATTGCCCATATTGTGCATAATCTCCATAGTTATCCAAAAGCAGATGCATCTGGCCAGAAAGATAGAATTGGACTCTTTGGCCATTTGCAGCCAGAATTGCTGTTCTTTTGCTGCCTGAAGTGGAGGATGGATATTCCTTATGATCAATCACTCTGACAATCTTCATTCATTTTGGTCTTGTCTGTTTTGAACATGGCTTTATCTATCCTTTATGAAAGCATCATACACCTAATCAGAAATAAAAGACATTTCTGTGGTCATGTGGCCAGCATGACTATATGGCAAGGCATGTAGAATGGTGTTGCCTTCCTTACTGATGTGGTAGCTATTTATCAACTTGCATTTGCATGGTTTCACAGTGCATGGCGGACAGGAGCTGAGGCAAGAAATGGGAGTTTACCCATTGTGCAGATCTTGTCTGGTTCAGGTCTTGAACTTGGGCTCTTTAACCGCTGAGCAGATGTGGTATTCAGCCAGTTCTGACCAGTTCTGGAGAACCAGTAGTGGAAATTTTGAGTAGTTTGGAGAACTGGCAAATAGGCTGGCCTCGCCCCGCATTGCTTCCCAGCCTCCCGGCTGATCTTCTTTTGTTGCCCTGAACAGGAGAACGGAGCTGGGAAGCAGGTTAGTGGGGTGGGGTGGGAATGTGGAATTTGCAGTATTCTTTCCCTGCCACACGTGCCAAGCCACGCCCACCAAGTCAAGCCACACCCACCAAACCATGCCTACAGAACAAGTACTCAAAAAATTTGAATCCCACCACTGCCACTGAGCCAATAGCAAGTGTCAGATGCAGAGATGGCACTGCAAAAAGCATCAGGAGAACATCCTTAGCACCTGACACATGTTATCCAGGCAATTGCACAGGTGAGCTAATGTGCCCCTGATGAAACTTGTGCCAAACTATTTTAGGAAACAGGATGAGCGGCTGTTTTCCCACAGCCAGGAAGGGGAAACAAAGTGGGAGATCTTGAAGTAGGAACCAAAACCTGTGCCTGTTCTGTTACTGGGAAGAATAGGATGCAGCAATAAGGACAGCAAACTTTATGCCAACACAATGTTCTGCTGTCTAATGGAAAGCACTTTAACTGGGGCATGAGAAAGAATACAGATTTTGATCCTAATGGGCTTTTGTGTGTGTGGTCTTTGCCCCCCCCCCACTTGATAATTTCTAGAAAGTAATATTTTGTCTGGCTAATCTTCCTCCTCAGTATGTGTTAATGAAATAAACTATTTAAAGGCTCCTTCTTTAATTAGTTAGAATTGTCCCTTCAAACTAATCTTCATTTTAATCTCTTTAAACAGAAAGGAGGGGAGTTCTGAAGGGGAAAGAAGAACGGTTCTGATTTTTTAAAAAAAAAATGGATGGAAAATGTTTTTAAACAGCTTGGTCACGAGCCTTTCCATCTCCCTGCATTAGCTGTCAGCAAAATTCTTTTCAGCTCTCTACCCAAACATGCTATCGCACACGGCTTGCCTTTCCCCAGACAATAACAGATCATACAGAGCAGCTCTTTGTTTTCAAAGGTTTGGCTAGATGAGCAAATCACTTTGTAAAGTGGAGAACTGCAGAAATGCGCAGCTCTTGGCTGATGCTTCTCAGGCAGCAAACAATATCCATGAAACAATGCCACATTCTTAGGCACAGTTGTTAAAGCTGCATATCTCTTTGGAAATGAAAGAGAGGATCACCTGAAGATTCCCTTTGTGGCTTGAAATGATGCCCAGATGTATTTTACCCTAAATAAAGGCAGCAGCTGTTGGACCATGCTTCCAAAATTTCCATCTAGCTTTAGTCAATGAATCTGGGGCCTTATTTTTCTTCAAATCCCCCCCACCCCCCAAAAAAGGGCCCTGGTTGAGAATTCTGCAGCTATTTAGAATTGACCATTGAATCCAACAATTTTGCTACAACAGCACTCTTGAAATTCCCAAAGCACCATTTTTTCAAACCTGGCGACTTTAAGAGGTGTGGATTTCATCTCTCAAAATTCCCTAGCCAGCATTTGAAATTTGTTTTCTTGGCTGTCCACAGTATTCTCAGGAATCTTCCTCAATACCCAGGTTCAAAAGCTTTTTGATGTGGATTTCTTGAAGACAGATAAAATTTAATTTCTCTAATTTGGTGAAGGTTCTTTTTCTTTTCATTGGTGAGTTCAGTCCATTTATATTAATTGATAGCAATTTTATTTCTTCTTCCATTGTTTACTTATAGATAGGTTTAACTCAGTAGTGGGTTTCATTTTACTACAGGTTTGCTCGTGCGTGTGTGCTCTTGCGCGACACTTCTTCACATGCACAGAAGCATCCAGGTGGGTAGGCGGAGCCTCCCGCCACCACCACTATGGGTCACCCAATCTGGGGCAAACCGGCAGAAACCCACATCTGGTTTAATTGTTCTAGTTTATCTTGTTTCTCTCTGTTCTTTCTGTTTTGCTCCTTCTCTTTCCTTTCTTTTTTTTCCCCCTTCAAGTTCAAAAGCATCAATACTCTTCCTATTTTGTTTCTTCAAAGTCCAACTTTCACTTCCATAGAGCGTCCCTGGAAATACCATGGTTTGCACAGTTCTGATATTCATAAATATAGAGCATTTAAATATCTTTTCCAAGGCCCTCTTAGCTATTCTACCAAGTGCTCGTCCACAGTGTATTTCTTGACTACTTGTTCCTTTATCGTTAATTGTTGATCTCAAAGGGCAGAATCTATCCATCATTTTGATATCTTCACTGTCACTTCTAACGTTTGGTGTTCTATCTGCTGTCATAAGTTAGGTGTTCTTTATATATCATTTTAGTCCTTTTTTTTCATTGTGCTCTTTGACTTTTATTACTTGTCCTTTTCATGTTTTGCTATCAAAGCATAGAATCAACGTAGCATGGGCTATTGGTGTTTCTCCCTCCAGTTTTATTTTATTTATCATAGTTTTGAACAACTCATCTCTCTTACAGAGGGACTCTCTTTAAAATCACACTCATCTTCCACTCCATCTTCCCTTAAATTATAAATTCCCTCTCTCTCACACTCACTCACTCTCACTCTCACATACACACCCATGCCCCCACCCACACACAGAGGGAAGGGGAGACTCCATATGAGTGGAATAAGTGAAGGTAAAAGTTTCCCCTGGCACATATGTGCTAGTGATTCCTGACTCTAGGGGGCAGTGCTCATCTCCATTTCAAGGCCAAAGAGCCAGCACTGTCCGAAGATGTCTCCATGGTCATGGGGCTGGCATGACTAAATGCTAACGGCGCACAAAATGCTGTTACCTTCCCACCAAGTTGGTCCCTATTTTTCTACTTACATTTTTACATGCTTTCAAACTGCTAGGTTGGCAGAAGCTGAGAGATGTAACAAGAGCTCACTCCATTACGCAGTGCTAGGGATTCGAACCACCGAACTGCTAACCTTTCTGAATGACAAGCTCAGCGTCTTAGCCACTGAGCCACCTCATCCCTTATGAGTATAATAAAGTCTAAAAACTCAGGTGCAAGGAACTAATCTAAGCTCTTGGGAAAGCTGTTCCAGACAAAAGGACCCTTGACCAAAAAAAAAAAAAGACCAGGCTAAATGGTCCTATAAATAATACTTCCTAAGAATATAGATCTTGGAAAAAAATATGATGTTCTTGATGTTAATGGGCAAACAGAAATCACTGACAGTGGATGATAGCAAAGATACCGATGAAAGGTTTTAAAGGTGACAATCAATGCCTTGAATTGAACTAGACTAATAATCCCAAACCACTGCATTCTGGACAAGTGAAGCTTCTGAGTGGTCTTCCAGGACCACCTCATGTACAATGAATTGCAGTAATGTCCAGGATAGATGATCAAGGAATGACTAAGCAGGATTTCCCAATCCAGGAAAAGTTGCAATTGATGCACAAAATAAAGATCTTTAAAAACTTTCCTAGCCACAATTTCCAACTGGTCATTTTCTAGAAGGTTCCCGAGATTATGAACTGATTCTGAGAGAAGGAATGCAATGTTGTCCAGAATTAAATCAGGAAAATATTTTGAATGAGAAAATATCTATGCCTACAGTCACTCTGTCTTGTGAGAAATGAAATTAAGCCTGCATCCCCATCCTACACTTGAACTTGGCTTGGACTACATCTCCTGGAAATCCGCAGGTGAGATGTAAGGTGGTGAGTCAACAGCATACTGATAATGGTTTCTGTGTTGGTGGATGACCTTACAAAATGATTTCATATAGATGTAAAATATGGGGGTGAAAGTGTTGAATACTATGCCACTCTCTCCAATGGAGAGTTCTGGATTTAACCTTTATGCCCTGGAACAACTACCGTATTTTCACCCATATAACCCGCCCACGCAAATAACCCGCCCACGCAAATAACCCGCGGGTTGTCTGTAAAATATTTTCCGTATACCCCGCCCACGCATATAACCCGCGACGAGTAAGAGAGAAGGGAAACAGCTGAGATGGGGGGGAAGAAACGGAGAAAGAAGCCTGCGCAAGCTGGGGAAGAGGAAAGGAACGGAGGAGAAGGAAACAGCTGAGATCGGGGTGGGGGAAGAAACGGAGAAAGAAGCCTGCGCAAGCTGGGGAAGAGGAAAGGAACGGAGGAGAAGGAAACAGCTGAGATCGGGGTGGGGGAAGAAACGGAGAAAGAAGCCTGTACAAGCCTCCGATCGCGTAAAATAATTTCCGTATACCCCGCCCACGCATATAACCCGCGGGGGGGGGCGCTGTGCATGTAAAAACGCGTATAGCCCGCGGGTTATATGGGTGAAAATACGGCAATTGGAACAACCCATCCAGCCATGAGCAAAACCACTGAAAACCACTATTCATATAGTGTTTATATTATTACTCTACTGTGAATAGTGTCATAAATGCTGTTTACATATATAACGTGTATAGCACGATCAATGGTATTGAAGATCACTGAGAGATCAAACAGGACCAGAAGATTGCAATTTCTCTAAACCCATCCTAGTTACTCCACAGATTAGCTACCTAATTGATCGATATGTCTTTGGCTTTTATATGGGGATGAATCAGGGGTGAAATGCTACTGGTTTGGAACGGTTCACCCGAACCGGTAGTAAAAAAAATGCTACTGGTTCGGGAGAACCAGTATTTCTGACGATGAGCTGTGATGGGCAATTTATATTAGCTAGAATCATCGGATTTCCTGTTTTCTAGCTAATCCAAATCACATGGCACAGTGGATGCTGTTCTATTTACTTTTGCAGGTGTGCTTGGTAACAGGCCCCACCCACCCACCCGGAGGTTATCACGTCCTGTTTTTGGCACTCTGCACATGCACGGAGTTGGCTGCGCATGCACATGCACTCATATTTGTGAACCGGTAGCAAAGGTAAGTTGATTTTATCCCTGGGTTGAATCCCAGTTGCAGAACATCGAAGTAACTTAGGGCTCTCTGCACTGGCAAGGCCATCATGTTGTCACACTTTTTCTCCTCATCCTCCTTTGTAGCGCACATTGTCTTAAACCTATAGTTGTCTTCTTTTGCATAAGTATAGTAATTTCATGTTGTTTTTACTCTGTATGCCTGTGAGGATGAGCAAATAAGTATGCTTTATGCATAAAATCATAAATCAGGATAATGCATAATAATTAATATAACAAAAAGGAAACTATAATAAAGCTAATGATCAATAATGCAGTGGCCCCTGAGAACCTCTGTCTGTTATTTTTAGCCCATTGCTCCAAAAGTTAAAAGTACATGTAAGGCCTGTGCCCTTTTTCTATGACAATAAATATGTTAATTGCCTTTTTTTGGACACAGTCCACATATTTCAGTTGTAAAGGCCTCATTTTCACTTTTTTTTTTCTCAAGCTGAAGTAAAGAGGTTGCTGAGCCATGCATTTCTACCAAATTCCAGCAGATAAATATGGCTTCAAATCAAGCATAATGGGGTAGGGCTTGAAGGCATAGGTGATGTATTTGACCTCAGCATTTTGCCAAATAACTTCTCATTTATAAGAGGCAGTGGGAAACACTCCAGAGTTATAATTGTACTTTGAATGGCATGGAATGGACAGGCGGTTTGGTTAAACCTAAAACAAAGGGGGTAGCCATGACTTGTATTTGTTCATTTCAATCAGTGGGATAATAGAAAAACAATACAATTCATAACACAACTTTATCCTTCATGAAATTATTCCTTTCCAACCCATCTGTATGTTCCTTGTTGCAGGTAGTCTTCGAATTATGACATATATTATATGTGGGTATATACAATTTTGTATTTATTTATTTTTTCATGTTTATGTAATGTATATTGGAGGTGGTGTCCCTTTTGTGAGCTGCATGCAATGCATTTTAATGTTTGCCGATTAGTGAACATTCACAGTAACTATTCTATTCTATTCTATTCCATTCCATTCCATTCCATTCCATTCTATCCATTCCATTCTATTCTAATAATGTTATCCATTTAGTCATTGCAATTCTATGGGCCAGGTCTCTCCACATCTTCCAATCTTGTACCACTTCTTTGAGTTTGTCGATGCTCTGGCTGGATAGTGGTGTCCAGCCACTGTGTTCTTTGGTGGCCTGGTTTCCTTTTACCACTAACCCTATCAAGTATAATTGCTTTCTCCAGTGAATGTCCTCGCATGACATGGCCAAAATAAGTGAGACAAAGTGTCATGCCCCCATCAAAGCCTGAATCTGTGGAGGAAGATGAGCCAAAACTGGAGCCAATGTAGATCGAGGGGGTAGTTTTGTTGGCTTGGGAGAAAAATGGGGAGGAGCAGGACCCACCAGAGTTTTTCAAGATTGGGACAGCTTGTAGGCAGGGAGGAAGGGGGGAAGGATAACCAAAAGAGGCTAAGCAGTGAACATGAGAGACAGAGCTCAAGCAATGAGCAAGGACCACCCCCTCCTGATCTTAGAGCATGGAGAGTGGAGAGAAAGTGAGAACAGCACAGGCTGACCTGACTACTTTGGAGGAGAGTGCCCCACCCTCTTCACAAGGCACACTTGGGGACTAAGACTTAAGGAAACGCTGTGCAGAAGGCCATTTGTCCAGAACAAACACTGAATTCATGGAGTTGTCAGGTTTCCAAGTGATAGATCCTTTTTTGAAAAGAAGTCCATTTTCCAAAACAAATTCCTTTTATTTAGGTATACATCAAATTGGCAAAGTGTATTATAATTCTGAATCTGACCCAACCCTGGAATTACACCCAGAAATATTGAAAGTTTAGAAACATCCTACCAAAATCACATCCCCAATCAATATACAGTCCACCTTGTCCGGTGACTTCAAACTCCACTTTCAGCCATCTGCAGGGACATCGTTTGTTCCCACGGGAAAGAATGTCACCTAGCCAAAATATCCTCCACTATCTATTCCCTCTTCCCATCTGTTAGAATGTTGCGGGCCCGAAAACCCCCCTCAGAGAGAAAAAAGAAAGAAAAGAGAAAGGATAGTGAACAACTATAATACTAACTAAAATGGCTACACCAGAGGTGGGTTCCTACCAGTTCGGACCAGTTCAGCCGAGTAGGTAGTAACTTGATCGGCTACACCCCTAAACCGGTTCTATCTACCATAGGCACCACCACCTTGTTTTGCTTCTGGCATGCACAGAAGCAATTTTTTCACTACTGCACATGTGCGCATAGCATGCATCAAGTGCACATGTGCCTGAAGCGGATCCCTGAGCAAACCGGCAGCAAAATAGGTTTAGGTTTAGGTTTATAGGTTTATTTCATTTATATGCCGCCCTATTCCCGGAGGGACTCAGGGCGGCTAACAAACCAAGGGGAGGGGGGTAATACAAACAAGGCAAAAAACAACAAACAGGATACATAGAAAATTTAAAAACAATCAACAGTCACACAATTCGAGCGGGGAATGGAACTCATCAACCCCAGGCCTGCCAGAACAGCCAGGTTTTAATGGCTTTACGGAAAGCCTGAAGGGAGGTGAGGGTCCGGATCTCCGCGGGGAGTTCGTTCCAAAGAATCTGGAACCCACCCCTGGGCTACACCTATGTCAATTTTTGGGTTTGACGGGATTGTTGAGTGCCAATGTTTGAACTTTCCTGGATTCCTTGCATTCTTTCTGGCTTTCTAGATTAATTGCCTTGCTCCTTTGCTTCCTGGACTCCTCAAATTGCTCTGCTGGATTTCTTGCTTTGCAGCCATGTGGGAGCATTTGGGGAAACTTGGAGCAATAAATGGGCAGTTTGAACTGCCAGCTGCCTGTTTTACCTCTCTGCTATGCCCAGGGTCATCACACATAGTTTCGTTATTTTGCCTAATGATGGTTCAAAGTTATGATGGCCTTGGAAAAAATGACTAATTATACTTAGGACTGTCCTACCACCCCTATGATTGCAATTGGAGCACTTGGCAATTGACTCAAATTTCTAAGTAGTTGTTGTGTCCAACAGTCACAGATTATTATTTGTGAAAATTCCCATGGGAGAAGCTGGATTCACTTAACAACCATGACATTGACTTATTGACTGATGTAAAAAAATATTGTAAAATTGGGTCTGACTAGTTTTATGACTGCAATGACTTACAACAAAAATTCCATTCTCAGTTGTGGTTGCAAATTGAGGACTACCTGTATTTTAAGAGCTGTGGTGGTGCAATGGTTAGAATTCAGTATATTGCAAGTTACTTCTGCTCACTGCTGGCTACCAGCAGTTTGGCAGTTCGAATCTCACCATGCTCAAAGTTGTCTCAGCCTTCCATCCTTCCGAGGTGGGTAAAATGAGGTCCCAGATGGTTGGGAGCAAGAGTCTGACTCTGTAAACCACTTAGAAAGGACTGTAAAGCACTGTAAAGTGGCATATAAGTCTAAGTGCTATTGCTATTGCTATTTTTGCACTTTACCATAAACCCAACAGCTTAAGTGTAAGTCAACTGAGAACAAACTCCTGAAATAAAGACCGGCTTCCAAATCCTTTCTTTCTTCCCTTGGACTAGATCAGCCTTTTCCAATCTGGCTGAATTTTCATCTGTAGATCTGGATGACAATCAGATGGGAAAAGCTGGAGAAGGTTCGTCCCTGCTGGAGGCCTATGCTAAGAGCTGTGTTTTGATTAAATCAGCATTTCTTCAAGATAGTAATTGCTATGACCTACTTATCTAAGTCCTTCTCCAGCTGACTGACTGACTGAAACAGACATACACATTCACCTCCTATCCTTTTCTCCCACAGCATACTTTCTTTTGATCTTATTCCTTATCTTATCCTTTGCCAGAAATCAAAAGACCTGATTATCTTTTCTTCCTTATCCTTATAAGGGAACCAAGTATTATAAAAAGGAACATAATTGAATCACTAGAAGCTACCTTTCCACCTAATAGTTTAGCATCAAAATAGAATGGAATGGAATGGAGTGGAGTGGAATGGAATAGAGTGGAGTAGGGTCGGGTCGGGTAGGGTAGGGTAGGGTAGGGTAGAATAGAATGGAGTGGAGTGGAATGGAATGGAGTAGGGTAGGGTAAGGTAGGGTAGAATAGAATGGAATGGAGTGGAGTGGAGTGGAATGGACTAGGGTAGGGTAGGATACAGTAGAATGGAGTGGAATGGGGTAAGATAGGGTAGAATAGAATGGAATGGAATGGAACAAAAGGGAATGGAGTGGGGTAAGGTAGGGTAGGGTTGAGTAGGGTAGGATAAGGTAGAATAGAATGGAATGGAGTGGGGTAGGGTAGGGTAGGGTAGGGTAGGGTAGAATGGAATGGAACGGAACGGAACAGAACGAAAGCGAATGGAGTGGAGTAGGGTAGGGTAGGGTAGGGTAGGGTAGGGTAGGGTAGGGTAGAGTAGAATAGAATAGAATAGAATAGAATAGAATAGAATAGAATAGAATACTTTATTGGTCAAGTTTGATTAGACATGCAAATCATTTGTCTAGGGTCCAGAAGCTCTCAGTGTATAACTGAGTAATACAATAATAAGATACCAGTAAGAGAAGACAGTAGAAAAGAAAACCAGAAAAGAAACCAGATACGTCTGGTTTTCAAAGCATTCAATTTTTGTGCTAATCTTAGTTCTCATCTTTTATTTCTATTATTAGCAGAGATCGTGAAAAATCAAAACAAATTACTGGCCCAAAATTCCATTGCAAAAATAGAAAAGTGAAGGGAGAGAAAGAAAAAAAAAACATATTAAGGAAGGATCTCTATAAATCATATTAATAAACTCAAGTTTGAATTGGCTGTAAATCAGTAATGATCCTTCAAATGCCAAGGTGATGTAGATGATAGATAGAAGGGGGAAAGACGGATAGATGTGCAGTGTCATAGTAGAGGCTGGCTAGTAGTGGAAAATACAGCTACTCATGTTTAATTCAGGTCGGGCTTTGCAGTGAAACAACATCAAGTCAAGTTTTTATTAAGATTTCCTCACTTGAAGTCTCAAAGCAACCAGTGTCATTAGAGTTTAAGGATGGAGATGAATCCAGAGACATCAGAACTCTTCTAAACATCAAGATAAATTCAGGCCAATATAGGGATTCAATTAACTTTTTCAAACCTTTTCATTAAATAACCTTGTCTCCAGTCCTTCCTCAGCACATTTGCCTCCCAGTTGTTGTTGTTTTTACTTAGTTCTCCAACTTCATATAAGTCAAATATCATCCTTGGGAATTTATGGTGAGATTCTAGTTTCCACAGAGAAAACCAGGCAAACAGGGTGAAGAGCAGCAGTTTTAATATATGTGAAGGCTGTAATAAAGAGAATCAATGCAGCCTATCATATTTGATCCATTTCATATCCAAGTGAAGTTCTTTGGGAAAACGGTTACTTGTGGGGTTTTTCCTTTGCCACTTTCCGATCTTCAGGTAGATTAAAATTGCTTATTCGTTCTGGTTCAAATTCTGGGAGATGTCATCACAAATTAAATATCCCAGCCACAGAAAACAATGCGGGCAGGATACTTCAGTTAAGAATGGAATCTGTCTCAGTGACCCGCTGGATGATTTGTGCTTGGAAACTTAATCCCTTGCTGCCATCACATGTGCTGGTGGCAAGCAATTTTAATAGTATTAAAGAGCATGTAGGAAGTTAGCACGCAACCCTCTCCTAGAAAGAAATGAAATATTTTAGGGAATATTAAAAAGGGCAGAATATTCGCCCTAAAAGGGAGGCAGAAATTCACCACCCCCACCTTTGTCAATGGGCCATTAAAGCCTGAGCCAGTCTATTCTACATAACAAAGATCTACCTGCTTCAGGCAGAGCCATAATAGGAATCCCAAAGCCCTTTCATTACATCATCACCCAGCAACAGCTCAACCAAGCTTGGGACTCAAAAGATAGACACCTTACAAAGTTAGCTATGACCCCTCCCCCACCCCCTGGGAGTTTGATCACCAATCAGAATACATTTCTTACACAGGAACAGGAAGCTCCAAGGCGGGGCCAAATAGAGGGTATAAAACTCAGGCTCTCTCAGGATCTCTTCCCCTTTTTCTTCAAAATCTTCAAGTCATGCGATCCCATTCCCCCTCCCCACTGGACCTCAAATCATGTGGTCCTGTTCACCATTTAAAAACCATCTTTCCAAACAGTCTCCCTGTTTCCAATGTCTTTCTCACCACTTGGAACTGAACCAGTGGTGGGTTTCAAAAAAATTTGGAACCTCTTCTGTAGGTGTGGCCTGCTTTCTGGGTCCACTGGTGGAACCTCTTCTAACCGGTTCAGTAGATTTGATGACCCGGTTCTACCGAATAGGTGCGAACTGGTAGGAACCCACCTCTGAACTGAACCCAGAAGGACATTTCTTCCAACAAGGGAATTGAAACATTCATGGAAGATGAAAGTTTTTTGGCTCTACTAGGTTGGAAGGGATATATTTATGCTGGCCACATGGTTGTGGAAATGTCTTCAGACAACACTGACTCCTTTGGTTAAGAAATGGAGATGAGCACTGCCCCTTAGAGTAGGACATGAATGGACAGGGGGAAAAAAACGTCATCTTTACCTTTAGCTTTGAAAGCTACAGTATATGTCAACTCCCGAACCAAAAGTTGCATCTCTAAAATATCAGGGCCTAGAGAGGAATTATTAACAGGATAGCAGAGTTGGAAGGTACCTTGTAGGTCATCGAGTCCAACCCCCTGCTGAAGCAAGAGAGCCTATACCATTTCTGACAGATGGCAGTTTAGTCTCTTCTTTTTAAATAATATAAATATAAATATAAATATAAATATAAATATAAATATAAATATAAATATAAATATAAATATAAATATAAATATAAATATAAATATAAATATAAATATAAATATATATAAATATAAATATAAATATAAATATATATATATATAAATATATATATATAAATATAAATATATATAAATATATAAATATATATATATATATATATATATATATATATATATATATATATATATATATATATATATATATATATAGTTTTTGCATTTAAAATAGTGCAGCACAGCAAAGCCCTTATGGCCATATAATCACAGTATATACACATAATCTTATCCATTAGCTGTCAGTCTGCTTAGTACATTATCTATCCTTCTATCCAATCACATTATTTACAGTTTGTTCCAGTTTTGTCACTTTGTCTTGTACCAATAATAGAATCTGTCCCAAATTTCATAATATTCCGACTCTCCTTTATTTTTTAATTCTAGGGTAAGCCTACCTGCTTCCGCACAGGCCAATTTTTTTTCTAATTATATCTAACTCTGATGGGATACTTTCTTTTTTCTAATACTGCACATAGGTTCTTCGTGCCACTATCAATACATGGATAACTAAATAAAGCACATTATTTTATACCCCTCTGGTATTATACCTAGGAGAAAAATTTCTGGTTTTAACAGAATTTGATCTCCCACCATTCGTTCCAACCATAACTGTACCATTCTCCAATATCTTTTTGCCTCATTGCATGTCCACCACATATAGAAAAAGATGCCTGGTGTTTTTTTGCACTTCCAACAATTTGGGGCCAATTTTTTAAACATTTTAGAGAGCCATGTTGGGGGAAGATGCCATCTGTAAAACATCTTGTACAGATTTGCCTTATAATCCATGGCCATTATTAATTTCCAATTAAGTGTCCAAAATCTTTCCCATTTAACCAATTCAACAATGTAACCAATTTTTTTACCCAGGCAACCATAGTTTCCTTAACATGTTCTTCCTCAAGTTTATAGTCAAGCAGATATTTATACAACACTTTAATCAACCTATCTTCTGTCAGAAGTCCAATATCTTCTTGAAGGCCTCCAGTGATGAAGCTCCCACAACTTCTGAAGGCAAGCTGTTCTGTTGGTTGATTGTTCCTGCTGTCAGAAAATTTCTCCTTATTTCCAGGTTGAATCTCTCCTTATGTCAGTTTGTTCTAAGGGCTAAATCTCCAGGCTAGAAACCAGGGCACTGGGAGTTCTAATCTCACTTTATCCATGAAAACCAACTGGGTGACTTTGGGCCAATCAATAGAGACTACAAGTCCTAGTGGTTGTCCTACTAGGTATGCTTTAGATATGAAAGCTGTGTGACTTTGGGCCAGTCACTCTCTTTCTCAGCCCACAACGACAGGCTTGGACAACAAACTGGTGGGTCAATTCATGTTGCAACTAATGGATCAGCACTTGGTTGATCTGAAAAAAAAAATAAAGTTGACTCTACACATTTGAGAAAACTCTGGGAAAAGAAAAAAAGAGAGAGAGGAACTATAGAAGGAAAAATCATTGCCATTCATGACCCAAAGGGTTTTTTTTTCCCAAAAGGCAACTGGGTTTTCTTGCTTGTTTTTTTTCTTTAAAAACATCTATAGAGATTCTCAGTCATCCAGGTCATGATTGCCTGAAAGATACTTTTTCAAAAGGCAATTGGACTTTATTTGTTTTTTTCCCCTTTGATGACTTTTTGCTTCTCATCCAAGAAGCTTCTTCAGTTTCTTTGAGAACATTTCACTTCTCACTCAAGAAGCTTCTTCAGTTCTTGGATGAGAAATGAAATATTTCCAAAGAAAAAAACAAGAAAATCTGGTTGCATTCTGGAAAACCACCTTTGGGACAACCATGGGCTGGATGATTGAGAATCTCCATAAACATCTTGCCATTCCTATTTCCTTATGGATTTCGCAGGAGCATCTTTTTTTGAGACACGGAATGGTAGGATTATTTGAAGCTAGGGAGCTGAAAAGATCTTTGTACAGGAGACACTTAAGTCTCCTGTACATTAGGGAGGAATGGGAAGAAGAGGGGAAGGGTAAAGGGGAGGAAGGGGAAGGAGAGAAGGGAAAGGAAGGAGGAAGGAAGGAAGGAGAGAAGAAAGAGAAGAAAGGGGGTAGGAAGGAGGGAATGAGGGAGGGAAGCAAGGAGGGAAGGAAGGAGGGAAGGAAGGAGAGAAGGAGAGAAGAAAGGAGGGAAGGAAGGAGGGAAGGAAGAAGAGAAGGAGAGAAGAAAGGAGGGAAGGAAGGAGGGAATGTAGGAGAGAAGGAAGGGGGAAGGAAGGAGGAAAGGAAGGGGGAAAGGAAGGAGAGAAGGAGAAAAGAAAGGAGGGAAGGAAGGAAGGAGGGAAGGAAGGAGGGAAGGAGAGAAGGAGGGAAGGGGAAGGAGGGAGGGAAGGAAGGGGAAAGGAAGGAGAGAAGGAGAAAAGAAAGGAGGGAAGGAAGGAAGGAGGGAAGGAAGGAGGGAAGGAGAGAAGGAGGGAAGGGGAAGGAGGGAGGGAAGGAAGGGGAGTAGGAGAGAAGAAACAAGGGAAGGAAAGAGGGAGGGAGGGAAGAAGAAGTAGGACCGTTGTAAGATAAGATGGATCTATGGGATGTTAAAAAAGCAATCTTCAAGTATATTGTTAACAGTAGGGAAAAATTGTTATAAATACATATTATTAATAACAGTTATGAGATCATATAATTGTGAATGTATATATGAAATTGATAAAATAAAATATTTTTTTTAAAAAAAATATCTCCTGTACATTGGCCCTAACAATCTTATACAAAACACATGCAAGAACATTTTTTTGTCATTGAAAAGAATTAAAAGAACTTTTTTTTCCTGTCAAATTGAATGAACATTCTACCTTAAACTATTAAAATTAGATAGGGCAGATTCCCCAAAGAAGGTGGCAAGATTACCAAGGGCTCCTCTCCCAAATCCACCGTCTCATTTCATTTCCTTTTGGTTCCTGAAGACTTTTCATTTCAGCAAGTTGTTAGTACATTATTTTACCTATTGAATCCAGTGCTCACTACTTTTGTTTGGATTACTATTCATAAATTATTTTGTGGTTGTTGCTTTTCAAATTCTTTTGTCCTACATTTCTATTCCATATGTTGCTGTATATTTAACAAAGTGAAAATCCTTAAATAGTACCCAGTAGAAAAACCACCTCCTTTTTAAAGTAAAAATATGAATTTTAAAAGAAAAATACGATAAGAAGCGCAAATTTGTATTTAAGAATATGTGTATAGCAACTTCCTCTAAAACTAATCAGTTGCATGAATACTTGCAATCTAAACAAAGCAACATCTGATAATATGATTGTTTTTAAAAAAGTGTATCACCTCCTACTTCCAACAACATGATTGGGGAAAGGAATCTAGTAAATAGAACCTCTCTGGGCATAACAAATCCAATTATTATCCCTATTATTGCTGGAACAGATAAAATTGGACAAGACCCTATGACTCATTTCTATAGCAGACTACAGTAAATTGGTCCATTCCATTTCCCACTGAAGGCTTCCAATTCTGGGAAAGCATGGAAGATATCCGGATAATTCCATCAATGATCATGCTGAGCATCAATTCAAACCATTTCAATAATTCAGCTTCATTCATTGTCTTCCAATGATGGGAAATGGTACATTAGACCAACTAAAATATTAGTTGTGTCCAGTTCCCCTTCATTGTTTACAGTGGAAAGTGTTACAAAAAATTTGGATCATTTATGTATGCTCCATCTGAGCATGTACAATGGAGGTCTCCCTACCAAGCAGGCAGTCATGTTCTCAATCATTTCCTAACCACTTTATAGAGCATATTCTACCAATACAGCGAGAGCCCTGCATTCTACATTAAATATACCCCCAAATGGAAGAGTGGCAAAGAGAAAAAAAAAAGAGTGCCACTCTCCTTTCCTAACCAAGAGAATGAAACAGAGGTGAGAGATCCAAATACCATATTTTTTGGAGTATAAGACACACCTTTTTCCTTCACAAAAATGGATGTGCAGAGGATTTGGGAGGCCTGCAAAGTGCTCCTGGGGATGGGGATGGCAAAAACAAGGGAAAAATGAGCCCATTGTTTTGCAAAATGAGCCCATTTTCCACACAAAACAAAATGAGGCATGCAGAGGCTTTGGGAGGCCTGTAGAGTGCTCCTCGGGGCTGGGGAGGGCAAAAACAAGTGAAAATGAGCCCATTTGTCATAAAAATGGGGGTGTTTTGCCCTCCCAAACCCCCAGAAACACTCCACAGGCCTTCCAAACTCTCTGCACACCCTGCTTTTTGGACAAAACAGGCCCGTTTTCATGAAAAATGAGGCATCAAGAGGGTTTGGGAGGCTCACAGCGTGCTCCTGGGGGTCAGAGAGGGCAAAAACATTTTTTAAACTTTACCTCTTCAAAATCTTGTCGCATCTTATACTCTGGTGTGACTTATAGTCCAAAATATACTGTAATTCTTTGTATGAAAATGTCAGGCTTCCAATGTCATAATCCATCCTGTCTCCATAGCTCATAGTATTTGTGCTGGTGCTCACAAAAAGTTTTAATTTTCACTCTTTGTTCTGACTTCATACATTTCATTTTTTTTTTTTGATGTTTCAGTTCCTTTCGCAAGGAAATACATGGGTTTTTTTTAATTAGTACTGGCCATATTATCATGATAGATTTTGTCTTTAGCTTATATATTTAACCTCACTCCTATTCCCCCCCCCCCACACACACACACTCTGCTCCTTTTGGGAGAAGAACATGCAAAGCCTGGGGGTGGAGTCAAGAGAGAACAAAATCTACAATCATTACATTCTCACAAAGTCCAACCCCTCTTAAGTTCCATTAATTCTTAACTAGCAATTGATTTAGTGCTGGCCCTTGTTTGACTAGATTCTTGAGTATAGGCACCAGAGATGGGTTCCTACCAGTTCGCACCTATTCGGTAGAACCGGTTCGTCAAATCCACTGAACCGGTTAGAAGAGGTTCCACCAGTGGACCCGGAAAGCAGGCCACACCTACAGAAGAGGTTCCAAAAATTTTTGAAACCCACCACTGGTCCTTGGATATGATTATTCTACACTATCATGCTCATATTTATAAAACTCAGTGCCTCTGTGAAAGGTAAGGATGACTACTGCATTTGTGGTGCAATCAGAACATTGTGTGTGTTGAAGTTGTTTTAATGTAAACCAAAGATGCCTTTTAAAAAACAAGTTTACATCATATTCTTATGCATGCCAGTGCTGTGGGTGAGGTAATTTAAGGTGGATCTGACAAGTGTCGTCAGCATCTTAATATCCGGTCACATGGGCGGCAAGCCACTCCCATCCAGTCACATGGGCAGCAAGCCACTCCCACAAAGAGATCTGCGTGGCACTCGGCAGCGTCGGAGGCCCTCGACCGGATTGCGCCACTGCGGCTCCTCCGAGGCAGCGGATCCCGGAGACCCCCTTGGTTTACCGAGGAACTCCGGGAGATGAAGCGCCGGAGGAGATGCCTAGAGCACCGTTGGAGGTCCGATAAGTCCGAATCGAACCGAGCAATGGTAACCACCTGCACCAGGGAATACACCAGAGCACTTAGGGCAGCAAAAAGATCGCACATAGCTACCCTGGTTGCATCCGCTGAGTCCCGTCCAGCCGCCCTGTTTAGGATAACCCGCTCCCTATTGAACAAAAGGGAGGCGGGGGAACCCTTGCAGGGCAGGGCTGAAGAGTATGCCCAATTCTTAGCGGACAAAATTGCTCGGTTTCGGTCGGACTTGGACTCCACCCCCGCAGTTCCAGCCGAGGCACAGGGGGACCAAGTAGAACAGCTCTGGGTTGAGTTTCAGGACGTTACCCCCGGGGATGTGGACAAGGCCATGAGAGCTGTAAGTACCTCCACCTGTGTTCTGGATCCGTGTCCCTCATGGCTGGTTACGAACTGCAGTGAGGTGACACGAGGCTGGATCCAGGCGGTCGTGACCGCCTCCCTTCGGGAGGGGAACTTCCCCGCCGCACTGAAAGCGGCGGTGGTGAGACCCCTCCTGAAGAAACCATCTTTGGATCCAGCTGTTCTTAATAGCTATCGTCCTGTCTCCAACCTTCCCTTTTTGGGGAAGGTTGTTGAGAAGGTGGTGGCCTTTCAGCTCCAACGGTCCTTGGAGGAAGCAAACTACCTAGACCCCTTCCAGTCAGGCTTCAGACCCGGTTACAGCACAGAAACCGCTTTGGTCGCATTGATTGATGATCTCTGGAGAGCCAGAGATGAAGGACATTCCTCCATCCTGGTCCTCCTTGACCTCTCAGCGGCTTTCGATACCATCGACCATGGTATCCTTCTGCGACGACTGCGGGGGGTGGGAGTGGGAGGCACCGTGCTACGGTGGTTCTCCTCCTACCTCTCGGACAGGTCGCAGTCGGTGTTAGTGGGGGGGCAGAGATCGTCCCCTAGGCCCCTAAATTATGGGGTGCCTCAGGGTTCGGTCTTATCCCCCCTGCTATTCAACATCTACATGAAACCGCTGGGAGAGATCATCCGCAGGCACGGGATTAGATACCATCAATATGCGGACGATACTCAATTGTATCTGTCCGCCCCGTGCCAACTCAATGAAGCGGCAGATGTGATGAGCCGGGGTCTTGAGGCCGTTATGGACTGGATGAGGGTTAACAAGCTTGTGCTCAACCCAGAAAAGACCGAGTGGCTGTTGTGTTTTCCTCCCAAAGATTTGACTAATATTCCAACACTCAGGCTGGGGGGTCAAATTTTGCACCCCTCAGAGAGGGTTCGCAACTTGGGAGTCCTCCTGGATCCACAGCTGTCATTTGACCACCACTTAACGGCTGTGACCAGGGGGGCATTCGCCCAGGTTCGCCTGGTGCGCCAGTTGCGACCCTACCTGAATCGGGAGGCTCTCACAACAGTCACTCGGGCCCTTGTGATCTCTAGGCTGGAATACTGCAATGTGCTCTACATGGGGCTGCCCTTGAAGAGCATCCGGCGGCTTCAGCTAGTTCAGAACGCAGCCGCGTGAGTGATTGCGGGTGCACCTCGATTCACCCGCATAACACCCATCCTCCGCGAGCTGCGCTGGCTGCCTGTCGATCTCCGGATGCGCTTCAAGGTGCTATTAATCACCCATAAAGCCCTACATGGCAGTGGATCTGGATACTTGAGAGACCGCCTTCTGCCAATTACCTCCCTGCGACCAATAAGATCCCATAGACTAGGCCTCCTCCGTATTCCATCGGCCAGCCAGTGTCGGCTGGCAACCACAAGGAGGAGGGCCTTCTCAGCAGTAGCCCCGGCCCTTTGGAACGAGCTCCCCGTGGAGATTCGTACCCTCTCCACCGTCCAAGCCTTCCGCATAGCCTTGAAGAACTGGCTCGCCCGTCAGGCCTGGGGATAAGGATAGTTACCCCTCCCGAATGATGAATGTATGTTGCCTACCATTTTATTACATGTCTTCTATCTTGATGTTTGTGTTCCCCCCTTCCCAGTTTTATGTGAGCCGCCCTGAGTCCCCTCAGGGAAAAGGGCGGCCTACAAATTCTAATAAAACTACAAACTACAAAACTACAAAGAAGACCACACCCACAGAATAGGTTCGAACAATTTTTGAAACCCACCACTGATAGGCACCAACAATAAACAAGATTAACTGGAATTTAATGTTTGGTCCTGCTTTTTCGCACCTGACTTTCTTCACTAGAGTGTGTAGGCAACTTGCTCTTTCAGCTGTCAGCATAGTTTCAGCCTAGTGCCGATCATTGGTGTTTCTTCCTCCAGTTTTAAATCATGAACACCTTCCTCAAATCTATCCTCCCTCATTATATATTCAGCATTCAGGTTGAGTAAATAAGAGAGAGACTCTGCAGCTTTGTCTTACCCCTTTCCCAATCTGGAGCCAGTTTGTTTCATGATGTTAGGTATTTAGGTATTTTAGGTATTTATTGGGATTTATATGCCGCCCTTTTCCCTGAGGGGACTCAGGGCGGCTTACAACCACAGGGGAGGGGAAGTGCAAGGTCAAAACAAAACAATATGTGAACAACAAAAAAATAATAAAACCCAACTTTCATTCAGCAATCAAACAAACACTCGGGCGGGTAATTAGGAGCCTATCCCCAGGCCTGCTGGGAGAGCCAGATCTTGAGGGCTGCGCGGAAGGTCTGGATAGTGGTGAGGGTGCGGATCTCCATGGGGAGCTCGTTCCATAGGGTCGGGGCAGCAACAGAAAAGGCTCTCCTCCGTGTGGTCGCCAGTCGGCATTGACTGGCAGATGGAATTCGGAGGAGGCCCAGTCTGTGCGATCTAATTGGTCGATTTAGGGAGGTAATCGGCAGAAGGCGGTCTCTCAAGTACCCAGATCCACTACCATGGAGTGCTTTAAAGATGGTCATCAGTATCCTGAAGCGCACCCGGAGACCAACAGGTAGCCAATGCAGCTCGCGGAGGACAGGTGTAACGTGGGCGAACCGCGGTGCGCCCACTATCACTCGCGCGGCTGCATTTTGGACTAGCTGTAGTCGCCGGATGCACTTCAGGGGCAACCCCATGTAGAGCCCATTGCAGTATTCCAGTCTAGAGATCAC